>NW_020170400.1:576877-578770 GCF_000524195.1 Echinococcus granulosus
CCTCAAAACTGTGGGATGGATGGTCAGTGCATCATCTGGAGATGGCCCATGACCAATGACAAATAATAAGTTGGTTCGCCAAATGCACCATGCAACACGAAAACACTAATCTATTTCTCATCACATGTCAATCAGCCTGTCTGCTTTTCTGTCTGACTGTAGGTGGATCAGTCGATCAGTTGGATCGTCGGTCAGTCAGTCAGTTGGCAAGTGCTTCTATAAGACACGTAGAAAAAAGTAAATGGAGGTGGTAGTCATTGCTGCATATTGTCATCTGAGTGGAACACACTGGTACGACTTTGACAGATGATGTGGATGCAACTCGTTTCGTTACACGTGATTGACATCACTGAGTGGTCTTCTCGACCTAAATTAATTTCCACTGATGTCATCAATGAAGAGACACCAAGGCTGATGCTGAGGAAGAAGAACGTGATTGAGTTTCAGGCAACAACTCAGCAAAACCAACTTGCTTGAAGCATTTCTGAGGAAACCGTTCCAGTACCGCATCCTCCTCAAATACGATGCAGGAATTCATGTGAGAAACTGATCCAACTGTGAGACCGTGTTAGGCTAGGTTCCCAAGGCAGAGAAGCCCTACTCACGTCGGATTCAAAGTATAAACGCCCTTGTCATGACTAAGCACCAATCTTCAAGCGGTTCACCATCAAGGCGAAACGGCATCTTAAAGAAGGAGGGTGAATGGTAAGCGGAGGTAGTGGATACCCCAGTTGTGCATATGAACAAGCTCTGGCAACAATCTAGTCACTGAGAGCTAAAAGCATTCTATGGCAGAAATCGCATCAACTTTTTCTTATTTACCCAAAAGCATGTTAATTATTTCACTCCAAAAATCGTACCCGAACCAAGAGCATTTAGGGACTAAACAGGCTGACCCGGTAATGGAAATGCTGTTTCCTTAAGAAGGGAGGAACGAAATGTTCCACTTCAAATGTAAACTTCCTCCTAAATGGATTTGGAGCATAAGACCAATCATTAAGCAAATGTATCAGGATCGGTCCTTGTCCTGGATTTACAGAGGGATTGTCGAGCTACTGTCAAAAATGACGAGCAGGCCATCAATATCGTGGATACTGTTAAGCTTGCCTAGTTAAACTCACTGTTAAAGCAAACAAAATCCTCCTTTCTCCTCAAACATCATCTTCATTACCTCTCGTGGTCATTTTCATTTGGCAGCCTGGAAGGCATGTCATAATTTGACAGTTGCTACACCAGCCTTTTTGATCACAGCAGGTCAAGGATCTACAAGTGCTACACCTCGTACTGTCCATTTGCTCAAAAGGAGCACCGTTTAGTAGTATGTGCAAAGAAAGTTGTACAGGGCTGACGCCTGACATCCACGTTCTCAGACACTCAACTTCTATTCCCAATTCATCACTACCCATCCCTTCCAAGCTTCTTCGTCATTTCAACCAGAGAGCCAGTCTCCTTCCCCACTTGCAGCATCCCCACCAATACTTGGTCAGTTATTTCGTAAGGAAAGCCAAATACGATGCATCCTCAGCTGTCAACAGCTTGAGTGTGAGAAGTGATTTGTAAAGTGATGAAGAGTCCGAGTCGATTCAAGTTTGCTACCAAGCCTTTCAATGAGCGATATTTTGCTCATTCGCAAGTGGCGCTAATGGATTGCTGAATGCGTTTGAGTCTGGATATGACTGCGTCAAAATTGCGCCAAAACGCCTGACAAAGTGTTGGCAGAAATCACACAGAAGGAAAGCCATAACAGGCCGAAGGCGATTGAGAAGCTTGAGTCTTTGGACACATCAGCATGACGGACCGATCCTTCTCAAGAAGAAGTATCACCAGCACGCCTTTGAGTTGTGTCTTACCTACTCCACCTCACCACTTTGCAATTCAACGGTTCATTGTGAG
>NW_020170400.1:578870-582867 GCF_000524195.1 Echinococcus granulosus
AGTGAGCTCGTCGATTAGTGGACATCAAGCAAGTGAGGTATATCATGGTGAAGTTGTGTAGTACTCCGATAGGTGCTTGTCAAACCACCTGCATGACCAATTACAACCGACAATCAGTCGGTGGATCAGATCGAAGTGAGGCAGAAATGATGGAATCTCATAGGTGATGAGTTGATTCAATAAAGTGTGGCAAGTATGTGGCAGTACTCGATCGTCCAATGAGCAGAATGAAGGATCCGTGAGGAGTATGCCACAGAGAGTGGTAGGGTGGAAATTGAAATGGAGATGGTGAATATGAGCAGGAGAGAAAGGGCTATTTTTTAGCAGCCATTTTGTAAGCAATGTAAATAGCTTTAACCAGGCCTGTATTTCGTTTGTAATCTGACTGTGATTTTATGCTTCTTTTGGCCTTCATTGCAATCAGGTCAATAAATCACATAGATCTACGCAGAAAAACAATTGTTGTCTTTTGAATTTTAATCACTCTACTGCTGGTCTGCTTTTCATGGTTCCTTAGCTATCAAGAGAAGATGCTTCCATTCTGTGACGCTTTTTGCGGAGCAATTAGCAGATCAGTCATCGCGCAAACAATCATCATAAAGCCAAATACTGTCGATTATAGCTCATTAGACAACCGATTACTGATCTTTTAGATTACAGATTGACCATGGGACACATTTTATAGGATATATTAAGCAGAGTGCTGTGAACTCACTTCTAACCCATATATTTTTTACTAATCATCTAACATTCAAGTTTACCTTGAGTTCACAAAGTCATTTCTTCAAAGATGCAAGAAAATTTTAATTATGGAATCGAAATTTGCATCCAAGTCTTCTGAGTTGACACAAAAAATACAGTGCAAGTTAATGCATGATGTAGGCGATTTATGCGTATTCTAGTGCCACTGACTAAAGAAAACGGGTGACTTATATTAGGAAATGACTTTGCCAATGGCCTGATTTTAGTGATTTCTTGGCATATCACTAAGCTCTTATGCCAAAAATGCTTGAATAGGAGGCAAAATTTAACTCCTTGCAAATATTTAAACTCCAGAATCGGTAGTATTCACCTAACCCCTAAAACCACTGTAAATTTTTAAGCCAGCTTTTGTAACTTGTGCCTTCTCATTGTCCTTAACGTAGGCCATCGTATAAATGGGGTTTTTGGCAATAAAACGAACATATCTGGAAATGCAAAAGTTCATGCAGTTTCCAGCATAGCTAGCTGCATGCCATTGTTTGTATGCATGCATTATAATGCAAAGACATGTGCCAGTGCATCGACACTGTACTAGCTATTGTGATTTTTATGCTATCCACACATTTATGCTAGCATTTTATCATGTGTCGGTTTGAATCTCAAGTGATTTTTGGCACTTGTGGAAGGTGTGGTAGCAGGATACATCTGTGATGATGAATCAGTCAAAGATGCATCATTTTTAAGATAATCCCCCATTATTGGCAAAGAAGAGTTGCATATAGTTATTTATCAAAGAGGATCGGGACTGATGTGCCTGTAATTTTAAGTAATGTTTTAGGTAAGTGATGAAACAGTTTGTAGGCACATACTTTAACTACAAAGGAAAAGTTGGAGTGTGGACAAATGAAAATCGCAAATGTGTGTTACATGCCATTCATTAACAAGTGATTACAGGCTTCGAAGTTTGCCAATTCGCCTCCACATTCTTGATATAAATACGTGTCACTAGAACGTCATCTGACAGACAGGTGGACATAAAAATAAACCTTCCGACTGACTTGCAAAGGAAAATAGCTTTTGCTGGTGCATGCATTTGCATTGCAATTTTCGTCAGATGGTCTAGCTCCAGAAGGTTTGCTCAAATGTCACACTACACTACACTCCACCTTCAGAAAGTTATGCTCTCTTTTGACTTACACATTTATCTTTTACTAAGTCAGTAGAAGTGAAAGAAGTATGTCTTCTTTCTAAACCCCCATGACTTATCAATCCATCAGATAAACATTTATTTTTTATTCTTACTACACGGACCAACACTCTCTATTGCATAGCACAAGAGTTACTGGTTAGAGGACCTCATACAACACTCAGAAATGAAAATGGAGTACTAGCTCCTCTTCACCTCCTTCCTCATCTTGAGCATTAGATAGTCAAATGCGATACAACGTAAACAGTTGCAAAATGAAAGCGAGATTTAAGCGATTGTGGTTAAAGGAAGGCTGCTGGTTACTGGAGGTGAAACGCTTTGCCTGAATGGGAAATTGGCAAGTCTGTATCGTCTCAGGGGATTGTAGTGGGCAGTAAAATGATGATTATTTATGCACACAAATTTTTTGGAAATCGTCTGCAGTTATTGAACTTTTGTGCAAAAGTAATTTCGCACATTTTTTATTCACAAAACTTGTTGTACCTAGTCTCTGCAATGGGACAAATACTTGTAAAATGATTGAGTCAATGGAGGCAACAAATCAAAGTGCAATTGGTACTTCTTAAAGTCATTGTGTATCATTGATTAACTATACACTGATGGTTGCTAACACCTGCAAATGTAAATGCTGATTTTTCGTGCATCTAATCTTGCTACCCATCCTACATTATAGTTCCACTAAATATTTTATCCTCATTTAGAAATTTACGGAAAACTTTCTTTGTAGGAAATATAATCCTCAAACCCTCCCACGACCCATTCTGACCAATAAAGTAGTGAATTTGTTGGCGTGAGTTTCCTATCGGAAGATCCTATTTTTCATCAAGTAGTAATGGTCTTCCTGGGGATGATTTGCCTTTTCCCATTTAATTGTGATATTTCTATTTATGTCTTTTATAACTGAATTATAGTGGATTACATCCTTTTAAGTTTTTCCATTAAAAAGTTCAAAAGATTTTACAAAAAAGCAACTACTAAAGCATCTCAAACGAAAAACATGGAAAAGCGCTCTTATTAAAAGCCATCGCAAAGCCTGTTCATGTGTTTCAAAAAATAGGTATTGCGTGCTCTTTCCTCTAGCCTAAATGAAAGTCAACGATTTGAATGATCAATTAGACTATCCGCTTGGTTTTCCGGAACTTTCAAGTATACAGCTTAACATTTTCTGGCGACCTTTTTAATTTGTGCTCTTTAGCAAACCTTTACTCTGCACTTTTTAGTTTTGAATATTTCTTGTAAACAGCCAAATGCACTTTTAGGTGAGCAGCAAAATCCAAACACTGGGTTTTGCGCATATTGCCTCATCTTCCAAATGGTGAGAGCACAAAAATCACGGTGCAAATTTTGAAGGAGTTAATCATTAAGTTTTATTTTTGAGAAGAGAGCAGCAGCGTTAACATCTATTCATTCCAAGGTCTAAAAAATTACAAAACCTTCTAATTTTTGGTATAAATTAATTGAATTTTTTCTTGATCTGTGTAAGGTGCAACAAGATCCCGCAATCAGTAGTCAAATTTTCATCGGTTAATTAATTCATAGTAATAAGATCAATGCAATAACTCAATCGTTTAAAATATAGCAATTCTACACAATTTGATTACAACTCGGCACTTAGCATAATTGAGCCAGATTATATTTCCGCAGTAAAGAAAATATTTCCCCAATCCCTTATTCATGAGCAGTCAAGGAAGCAAATAAGTAAGTTGCATGTCCCTACTTCACCATCGCTATCACCACCACTACCACTATCATCCGTTTTTCCATCTTCCTTCTCCTTTCCTCAACAACCCTCTCTCTTTTTTCAACTGTTTTCCTTCATGAGGATTAATCGCCCCTCGCATCAAAACAGAAGTAGCAGTAGAAACAGGAGCAACTACTGCTGCATTTTTTTGCGACCGCCATCTAAGCCGCAGGGAGAAAGGGATTTGAGCAGTTAAAAAGTGACTTCTCTCTCCTTTCGCTCTCTCCTCTCCTCTTTCCATCTCGCATCCCAACTGCAGTACTTCCGTGTGTTCTGCGAAAGCCTCAGCTCTTGCCTGCTTGCCTTCGCTTTTTCCTTGAAATGTGTTTCTTCCCTTCCTTGCCTCT
>NW_020170400.1:582967-584454 GCF_000524195.1 Echinococcus granulosus
TTTTTTGAGCTCTGAAGTTTAAAATCAAATATACTCGTTGCAGAACTCTTCACGCCTTCATCAGATGGCATGCGAAGAAGTTGATTAAAAGAGGGGTAAGTTTAGCCAAACAGGATAAAAATGAAGGTATTTTTGTAGATGGTGTCTATTTGGACAAGACGTGAATATGTTCTCGAAGTGTCTACGCTAAGCAGTGTTTAATTTAGTGACTTCTTATTGCCTTACCAGGTAAACTGCAAATAATCTCAATTAAATGGTTTGACAGACTTTTGAAGATTGACACATTTTCCACCGATGCCATGCATTTCTTACATGAGTAATTTGTTGGCTAGATAAAACTGATTGTACTGATTCGAAATGTAAACAAACTGACTGGATCCAAAGCGGTAAGGATAGTAAGAAATCTCCTGTTTTGAAGGTGGTTTCTTTGAGAAGTAAAAATATAGGTGAAAAGCATTTCTTGTGGGATTTATAGTAAAATTCCTTTGAAATTCTGTCAAAGAACAAGCTGAAAAGTCTTGTGAAAGTAATAGGTTGAGATACTCCAGATCTGTGAAATTTTCTGACAACTTTACACTCAAACAACCATCTAAAATCTGCAGTATCCAAATTTACTTCCTTTTGATTTTGATATAAAGACATTTTTAATTACAGAATTTTCCCACTGAATAAACTATCTGTCAGATCATTATCATCAACTAGTGATCAAACGCCTCCATTTCCTTCAATCCTCGAGGTTTGGAGTCTTTCATTAGGCAGGAGATATAAACAAGATTGATTGATAGACCGTTTTCTATACTTCCAAAAAATTGTTTACTTTTCTGTGGTTTTAAAATCATCCATTAGGAAAAGGTGAGAGAGGGATGCAGAGAGGAATGCGACAGAACTTATGCAACAGAAAATTCCCTTGCCCTGGCGTTTCGCTTCCCTTGAGAATGTGGCATTTTGACGTCGGTGATTTGACATCGTGCCGACAACGACTACGACGATGCGGACGGCCTGGACGATGGCGTGGATGACTGGAATGGGAGGGCAGGGGACTTATCAAACGACTGGCCACAACATACTGACAGGGGCACAAGGGCGTTCGTTTGCACAAGACCATGGTAGAGTAAAAGTGAATGTATGAATGTCAAAATGACGACTTTTTCCATTGCCTTCGTGCAATTTTTGCACTTGCGTGCAAAATGACTGCTAAAAAATAGCCCTTTCTCTCCTGCTCATATTCACCATCTCCATTTCAATTTCCACCCTACCACTCTCTGTGGCATACTCCTCACGGATCCTTCATTCTGCTCATTGGACGATCGAGTACTGCCACATACTTGCCACACTTTATTGAATCAACTCATCACCTATGAGATTCCATCATTTCTGCCTCACTTCAATCTGATCCACCGACTGATTATCGGTTGTAATTGGTCATGCAGGTGGTTTGACAAGCACCTAGCGGAGTACTACACAACTTCACCATGATATGCCTCACT
>NW_020170400.1:584554-587418 GCF_000524195.1 Echinococcus granulosus
CACGCGCCATATTATTCGTGAGGATTCGGTTTTATGGTAACTGTCAACTAATTACACCTATTTGGTAATTATTTTTTGGCATGAAATTTTGAATGAGTTATAACCTGATTATTATTTCTCCAGCTATTAGTAAACTAGAACTGGGGTATTCTTTTTAAGCAAAGTAAATTACATTTAATTAAGCAAATAGCTTCCCTTTTTTTACACTTGATTTAACGTAAGTTATTTGATCGACTACCCTTTTTCGGGGAGATAAATGGATTCTTAGGCGTAAATCACTCAGGAAGTCATAAATACTTATAGCAATTTCGAAGGTTTGATGCTCTGAAGGTCAGCCATGCTCATTTGATGCAAATAAATGTGCCATTCACTGCTAGATAATTAGCCGTCCTTCTTAAAGGATATTAGACTTGGAAAAATGAGGCCTTTAAGCATCTTGGTGAAATATGTTGAGTTAACTTCATTGTCCAATGTCTAAAAGACATTGGTTTCCGGCTGCTAGAGAAGATACAGCATAAGTAATAGTCCTTAAAACTAAAAAAATTTAAAGGTATCTTGGATCATTAAGACATCTGTCGTGATTAGAAATTTAATGCATGGAGTAAGCTAGACATTTTAAATAGTTTAATTCAAAGATAATTAATGCCCACATTACATTACATGAATTAATGAATCAAGGGTGTTTTCACACAAATCCTGATGAAGCTGGACTACATTTTCCACCTTTTTAATCAACTACACTGCCTCTCAAATGACTACACCTCTTGTGAGGTAAACAACTTTATAAATACCCCATTTTTTTCTCCTCCAACACGAGTTCACGGCGACTGAAATTTGCAAAGAAAAATGCGCGAACGTGACGTCGGAAAAGTAACACAGACAACACAGGACAGCAGGGTGTATATATGTGTGGTTTTCCCTCTTCCACTCTCCTCTCTATCCCCTCCCCATCCTTCTCTCTTTTCGTCCCCAACGAGGATTTATCAAACAAGCTGCTGCTGCTTCTACTTTTGCCGTTCTACTGACAAGCCGACCTCAGAGAGCGAAATAGAGAGGAGTTGTGGTCCCGGCTGGGATCGGCAGAGGGAGAGGAGGCGGCGGAGGAAGGAGAGGGGAGGTCTACTAGCACCGTCTATTCCCATCAGACTCAAGGACGACTTGACGACGAGAAGACTTTAGCAGTGCATTTGAAGGCGTGAATAAATGTGTATTAAGACACGAAGTGAGAAAAAAATAAAATGCAGATCAGGACTAGAGAATCGGCTGACTGAGTCTATTTTAAATTTATAGGAAGAACAAAAGGACTTATGTCAAATGTTTGAAAAAATTAATCCTATTTTAAAAGTGTGTCAC
Source organism: Echinococcus granulosus (assembly GCF_000524195.1). NCBI lineage: Eukaryota > Metazoa > Platyhelminthes > Cestoda > Cyclophyllidea > Taeniidae > Echinococcus > Echinococcus granulosus. The sequence goes on from NW_020170400.1 coordinate 585,908, forward strand.
TATAATTTTCCCTTGTTTAATTTACTTTGTAAATGTCTGTGTATTTTTTTAAGGCTATTGAATAAAAGAATATATATTTAAAAGACGTAGAAACATTGAGCAGGCTGTAAGATATAGCCCCGTCACTAGTAAATTTTCCATCTAAAAAAGAAAGGAAGTGTATAAAATCAGTTGCTCTTTTAGTCACACTCAATTGGCCCTCGCAAAATGTAATCAATTTTAAGCAGCCTATTTTTATGGGAGCCATGAACAGGAGATGTAGGCAACTCTTTGGCACTGCTGGCCTTCTAACTGGTATCCCTCTTGAAAGTGCCTCAAATGCAGCAGTTCAAGTAATCCAATTCAGAAGAGCTGTTAAGCAATCCACTTCTGCGTATGAGAAGATGCAGTCTTGTAGAATGTTTTCCTAACCCTGCTCTAAAAGAAGCATTATTGGATTTGAAAGAGAACACATGAATGACAGCTGCAAGGACAAAGAAAGCTTGGATTTTACTTGTGTATCTAACAAATCTCCTATCCGTGGTTTTAGCTGTTAAACTTTAAGAAATGAATGCAGAAACCTAAGCATTTGTGTTATTTTTTGTGAAGGGTAGAGGGACAAGAGCTGAGTTATGCAGACAAGAGCAATTTGTTGTCTGTCAATCGAAAGGGGTCCACTGGGTAGGTTAGTACTCATTTAAGCAAATACTTGAGCCATATTTCCACGCTTCCTGTCACACATAAAGAGGCCAGAAAGAGGGGAAAGAAAAGAAATTGGACTGTCAAATCACCGACGTCACGCAGAAAAGGTTCAGAAAAAAAGCGCGGTGTCAGCAGAAAAGGAAGGGGAGGAGAAGGGGAGTGCTTCTGGGTGTGCACCTGCATGCAATCGTGCATGTGTCAGTTGACCGACTTTACCGCTTTCTTATGCCTCCCCTTCCCCATTCCCATTTTCTCCCACTTCACCTGCCTTGCGCCTCCGTCATTTCCGTTTAAGCGATGAACCGCAAACTGTCTCTTTCTGCTACTCTAACTTCTACGGCAGCAGCTGCGGTATTCGTTTTTTCTACTTCTCCCAAAGTCCACTTCTGTCAACGCATTTTTGTGAGGGTGATTTGGTGAGTGAATGATTTTAGGATAAATTTTAGGGACTTGCAGGATGTTTGAATTTCGCGTTGTAAAACCTCTACTACTGTGGCTTCCTTCCAGTATGTAAGAATAATCAAACAAATGCAATTACTGATCAAAAAATCATATTTGACATATGCAAACTCAAAACGTTAAATCCGTTAGAAGTACTTTAAATAAGTTTATGCAATTGGTTCACTAAATAAGTAAATTTACCATTATTCAATGCGTCTAAACACTCTAAAAGCAAAAATAACCAACCAACTAAGATCTAATACATCTAGTAGAGATCAAACAATATATTTAATGAAACAGCTTTAAAACCAAAATCTTCATCTAAGGGCTTGATTAATTTATATGTTAAAAAGTAAAGAGATTGATAATTTTATTAAGATGTTGAGGTG
>NW_020170400.1:587518-594536 GCF_000524195.1 Echinococcus granulosus
ACAGTAGGGGGCTATACTGATATACAAAGTTACGGACTTTACTCTTCAAATTTTTTTATTTCTTTCACGAATAAGGGACCGAACATCACTTCCAGTAAATTAACATCATTATCGTTCTCACTATTTTAAGGACAATTAACACTTAACTTTGCAAATTTACCTACTCCCTTACCAATTGGGTGACTAGCTATTAAGTCTAGTATTTTTATCTATTGTTTTAATGCCTTAAAAATGGCTTTTATTTGACTAAACTGTTTTTTGAATACACCAGACTCTCATTCTGAGTATGATATAATACGTACACTGAAAGACATCTTATAAAAATCTTTTCCACATTTACATTTCTGGTTCAAGATAGGGACCGTTTTCTGGCCAATATTAACCTAGTGATTCTGTTTGAGACATTTAAGGTGATTGAAGTCACATGTGACAGCTCTACATTCTCCGCATGCTAATCCACGGTCTACAGAATACGTGCACTTGTGATATGGTGTGGCTACTCTTCTCCCTTCATTTGGTTAATTGTGTGGAAGAAGTGATAAATCAGTTGTATGTGCAAGCACAGATGTTTTTTAAGCATCCGGTATTCATCAAATTATGGAGTTTTTCGACGCACTGTGCGATGCATCGACCCACTTGAGTTAGCATCCACACTCTAGTCCGTTTGTCCAGCCATCCGTCACCCATCTCAACTCTATTCTCCCCTTATCTCCTTCTCCTCCCTTTCCACTCCCTGCAGTGCGCTTTATTTTGAGCACGACTAGCTGTATGTGCTCCTGGTCTAGGTTACTGAACCTCTGATAGTCCGACAAGATAGGGAGAGGGGAAGCAAGGAGCGTAGAGGGGTACCTTTGATCTATCCTTTTGCTCGCATTCCCCCTTCCACTCCACCTCTGATGTTGAGTTTAAAGAGAGGATCAGCAATGCAAACCCGCCTGCAGAGTGGGTATGTAATGGTAATGATGGTGATGACAAACGCTGCGCAAAAGACACCTTGAAGGCAAATGAGACACGGAGGCCAAGCGAGATAGACAGATAGCGGGTAGGGTAAAAAACAGGAACTCATGGATCGACATTGATGCTTCTGTAAGTTCTATTCCTACACCTTGGCATTTGACACTACTGTAGAGCCGCCAATTGAATTACTTTAAAAGCTTTTGAATGTAATTAATTTCAATGCTTAAAACTTGTTTTATCTCTTAACCCAGAACTCTTACTAAGACGTTTATAAATGAGAATGAATGGCATTAGTCCTTCTGACAACGCATCAAGAGAGGCACATGAAAAAAATTATTATGAAATATCTCTCAGGATTACACTAACCCTATATTGAAAATAAGCTAGACTCTTTAACTTTTATTACTTAATTCAACGCTTGATGGGCGTCTTTAATATCCTGCTGTCGACTACCACCTTGGCCCTAAGACCTTGTGACAAAACTGTGAGGAGACTATAATAACTGCATTTGGATTATCCTCGGTATTTCTCTGGACTTGACCCAAAAGACAAAAATTCCGTAGTCTGATTTCAATGGATCGACTCATATTTTCACTACTAAAAGAGGAGATTCTGATACAGAATCTGTCAGCTGTTTATCAATTTTGGGTCATGACGAACTAGTAAAATATTTAAGACTAGATACAGTAGTCGAAATCACAAAGATTATTCATCGTCGGTGTTAAAATCGATGTGTCGATGTTTTTCTTGAAAAGTAAACATAACTTACACTTTAAGTGTTCTATGGTGCGTAAATGTTTAATGCATTCAATTAATCTTTTAGTAATTTGCCAGTTCCTGGAAGGTGTTTTATTGCGTTGACAGTCTCAGTTTATAAAAAGGTTGTTTTATTAATCGAAAAATTTGCGAGAAATGATAATTCTTCAAATGCTATGGGTGAGTGCAATGACATATTTCCGACGTCTTCTTGAAACAAATCTTTTCTGATACAATTTTGTCTTGATTCTCAAGTAAGGAACTACTAAAGTGCGATATTTTACCATGCACTAGTTGAAAACGAGTAGATTTTTATCCTTTAAACGTTAAATAACTTATTTATTTCTGGTAAATAACTTCAAAATACATCGGGACTTCTACCCACTGATTTTATTTCAAGTGGGTTGTAAGTCCAATTACAAATTGATGGCGTAATTTTCATTAAAATGATGTATTCTATTCTCAAAGATGAAATGACGAATTAGGCTTATTCTGTCTGAATACTCCTAAAATTGTTGGCTAGACGATTCTCCGAAGAAGCAGCACAAGTAACCACAGCAACAGATGCCTAGCATCCAGCCAAAACTGGCGCGATGAGAGAAAAAAGTATCGCATTCGCGCAATCATATATTCACACCTCCAGCTGTCGAAATGCTGTCTTCCTTCTTTCTTTCTTTCTAACTTCCTCGGAACCAGCAACAACAGAATGCGCATTTTTTTCCTTTTCTCCAACACTCTTCTCTCATCATCCCGTGTGTTTTTTCCATCTTCACCCTTCAAATTGCCCCCTTCCCTCCGTCTCCTTCACCATCAACATCTCCGCCCCGCCATAAGCGTCTACTAACTTTTTGACCGAAATGGCGCGTGCGCGTGCTGTCGAGATTGGAGCAAAATTTCAACGGGCGATTTTTAACGCGGGTTTCAGGTCACCAGCTGAACATCGCTCATGCATGTTGTTGTCGAAACATGATGATAGTCAGTCTTCACACACCTATGCTAAAAATATTTGCGCTTTGACAACTTCTAAAAATGATGACATTGTCAGAGTTTAACTCGATGGATTGAGTGATCACATATGTGTAAATAAAGTAGGAAGTATTTTTGGTGTATCAGCAATCCCTGTGCTCACGTTTCTGGTTTAGTCAACCCACTGATATATGAGTGGGCTAAAATCAGCAGCTAGGTAGAAACCGAGATTATAAGACGGGTTTCAACACCTACCAAAAGATTCTTGTAGAGGTCTTGGAGACTTAGATAACTTTATCTACTACTTCTTCTCTGCGGGTGTCCATAAATCCATCCATTCATCTATGATGCTTTACTAAGGTATTCTGCCGGTGAGCTTGGGTTTTTTGTTCTTTTATAGTAGCATTGGCAATACTTCTACCTGAGTAATTCATGGAGGCCTTATATAGCACACGAGTCCGGAATTGGGTTCATTATAAAAGCGTTATCAAGGTCTAAGAGAGCGCCATAAAATATAGTGGGACCAGAATGTAGGAAACAAAAAAAAATTATTAGCAAAGCACAGCATTCAGACGTGTCTCATTCTGCTGCATTAATTTAATGACCAACTAAAAATGACCGGTTAAACTTTACTTCTGTATATATTTGATCCTTTGCAACAGTAAAGGACACTGGTACTTAGGTAGGTTAGGTTTTGCTACTCTATTTATGAAAATTGGAAAATAAAATTTGGTTTCTGTGGACTTCCTTGAACACAGATATTCAGCTAGATAAATTAGTAAATTAAAAATGTCTTCTATCGAGTCAACTAAGCAACAATTAACAGCTGGTGTTTACCGATGGAATGAGTCGTTTTAAAGGGGTACGAATGGCTGCCAAATTTAGCTTTTTAATCGGTGCGTAGCGCAAATCATTCCCACGAAAAAGTCTTTGTTTACTCTCCCAGAGAGCACGGAAACGAGCAAAAAAGCCATGCGAAACCCAGACGATGATAATTTTAACGGAAATGCGAGAGGAACACCAGATGTCGCGTTTAGATATCACCTCTTTTGCCTCCTATTTTTTTTCATCTCACTAAGTTTTCCGCCCTTATCTCCCTCTGCATTGGAGATATAATCCCCAGAAAATCGCACCATTTTTGCTTGAGTTATGGGTTTACTTTTCCTTCAAATAGTAAGTATTTCCGAAAACTCTACTGGCCTCTAAATCCCAGTCTTCCATGACAGATCCTTGCAGACAGTTAAAATTGGTAATTATTTCCTAATGGGAACCGAGGAAAATACAGTAGTTATAATTAGGGAAAGTGAAATTTAAATAAAGATAGCAATTACAGGCATCAGAAGCTAATCAAAAAGGAAAGAGAAAGTAGACTTCCGAAAAATTTACCCTGTCAGACACAAACAAGACCCCTTTCCCCTCAGCCCTCTCACCTTCCGATTTTGCTGTATTTTTTTTTTTAATTTTTGACACACGCATACATGCACAGTTATTTGTGAAGAGAAGGTGTCAAAAGTGGGAAGAGGGAAAAAGAGAGAAAGTGAGTGCTTATGTACACTGCATGCCTGTCTGTAACTGCAATTAAACAACCACTGGCCCCAAACAAAACGCGTCAGACAGGCTGCTGCAGTCGGGGTGGGGTCTGGGGTGAAAGGATGATGGAGAGGGGGAGACCTCGTTGCCGTCATTTGTCAGAACACCGCCGCCACCGCCACGAGAGGGAAGGGTGCGAGAGCGGATCTAGAGAAGGAGAGAGAGAGAGCGAAGATAAATGGGAATTCGTCAGTCGGTATTGTGACAGGCACAGCAATGCAACTGAATACAACCAGTTTTCCCTGGCGCATAACTTCCCCTCCCTCTCTTTTACTTCCTCTTTCTATCTCTGCCTCTCGGCTTATTTGGGATTTGCGTCTCTAGCGCCTCTTCTGCTAAGGAATGCTAAATTTCTCAAAAATTATTTTGCAATCTAAATGGCTATGGTAGAGTTTGCAAAGATTGCCAAGGGAGACGGTAATAAGTAGGCTGTTCCACTTCCCCTCTATTGCTTTTGATCGTAGACTTAGCGTCGAAGCAATTTTCGGGTTATTGAGAGGAACAGGGCAAAACCATATTCTTTTAAAGGACATTTTATAAAATCATGTTTGATATTAAATTGACGCCAACGAAATATCCGTGTTCCGTAATAATGTGGCAGTGGCAAATTCAACACCAATCATTCTCTAAGTTAAATGCGCAAACTCATGTGTCTGCTTAGAAAATAAAAAGTCCATCAACTAAAAATAAACTAGTCATTTGCATATGAATTAAATAAAAAGTAAGTCGCAATGGTAGAAGGCGCAAAAGGGGATAAAGCACAAATTCTCAATAATATTCTACCCTAGTTATGAAATATTATCAATGTGAAAATGTCAAGAAACTTGAGAATGTTAAAGTACATATCAAAGATGTTTATTCCTGAATGGATGATATTCCATGAAAGGAAAGCAACAGCAATTCCCAATAATATTTGATCATAATGTTTGTGTTGAAACGAGTGGGGTGTCAAAGTCAGCATTCTGGGGATTTAATGGGATTTGATTTTTTATAATGAGAAGAAAAGGATGAAAATTACACACCCTTTTTTGTAATGCTATTGGCAAACATTGTAGATAATCGCAGATTTTTAAAGGTTTTGCAACTTTAAATTCAGTAGCAAGATAAATGCTGGCTGCAATGTTTGAATTGCAAGAGTTGGACTGCTAAGGATTCCGCTCAATTGTCAAAAGACTATCATATTTTAATTCCAATTAACAAGAGATTCTTATCAGTTTAATAGAGCTGGAACGCCAAAGCAGGCTCGAAATTCCTACGTTGGTAAAAATCAACGAGTCATGATAAATGAGCTTGGATCTTAAAAAGAAATACCTAAAAATTCTACAAATCTATGATTGAAATTTCAAATATTTTTCCCAAACTGGGAAGGACTGACGTTAAGTTGTAAGGGATCCAATACTGCCAATGAAGAGTAAGCTTGCCTCACGTGTCGCATATTTAAGGCCTTTTAGGTGCTAGAATTTAAACGGCAGCTCCCTTTCAAGGTATAAATGGTCATCTTTTACTTTTGGGTAACTAACCATCTGTTGTCATTTTGCTTTGTATTTAAAAATGCCCAGTAACAAGACTCATTACAAAGTTAACTTCATTTTTTGAACGTAGCAATTAAGAAGTTCGTCCACTTTTCAGTAGAGCCTATTGCAATGGCTTGCTGTGACTTGTAAAGTCATGTCAGATTCATACGAATGACGCATGTCTAGGCGTTATCGAACATAGACGTGTTAATCTGTGGGTTATCTGTTGTACTTTTTACGCATTTTCAGATGTCTGTTTTAAGAAGTTTAACTCCCTTTTCATCCACTTTTCCTGGGTGGATTTGTAAAAAATGAGGTAGTAGAATACACCAGTAAAAGATTGATACACTCGAAGATAGATGACCCACAATGGAGAAAAATAGTTCATTTCTACATGCATATCATTTAGGGACTTACGAACAAGAATTGACAGGTAAAACAAACAGTTGAAAATTGCATCACATAGAAGACTCATCTAGCTGCTACATCCATCAACTGAGAGTAGTAGTCTTTAATAGCTTAGTTTTTCTTTTATTCGACCTGGTGAGTTATAAAATTGCGCCATTAAGTGTAAAACCATACCATCAGTTATCCTCCAACTCTAATCACTCATTATCCCAAAATTGCAGAGGACACACCTCTTCATCCTTAGAAGACTATGGCTGCTTTGGGCGGCACCCAGCAGATGAAATCAATCGCAAAAGGTTATTTGTTCACTGAAGACAAAACAATTGCGGCCTTCCATTGATACAATTAATAGACAATCAATCCAAATAGTAATTTCTTTCAAGGTAATTCACTACTTCGTAAAATCAGTATACCCTTCCTTGAGAAGACCTCGTAAAATGTTCCTTTTTACTTTTAAGTGCTCTAAACTCACACAGAATATGAATAATGTGAAAATAGATGGGGGTTTGAATAGAATGGGGGTAGAGTAGAATTGTCTACTTTTGAGGTCTAAACGGTACATAAAAGTATGTTTCTAAAGTTGGGATCTTGTTGAATAGGCGAATTATTGGCTGTAATGACGATGGTTCTGTTCCTGTATGATGGCATCAATGCAATCTTTTACATCTTCGCAGGCATCGGTTAAAACACATTGGAAATAAGCAAATTTTACAGTCCACAGCTAAAGCCATTTATAAGTGCGTAAATAGGCCTCTGGATTCCCAAGAAACAAGCAAAATTGGTTATTAAATATGGCAAATTTACATACTGGTTCTAGCAATGTGCAG
>NW_020170400.1:594636-647338 GCF_000524195.1 Echinococcus granulosus
CAAGTGGACTGAAATGCTTGGACACAATAATTCAAGGTGACACATTTCTCCTGAGTTATGACGAAGCAAGTGAAAAACCATCAATGCTTGCGCGAATGACCCGCCGACCTCACTTGACACAACACAACACATTTACGTATTCATACATACATTTATGCATAAACACATACATGCACAGTGTCATACAGAGTAGGGGATTGAAGTGGAACTAAAGGGCTGTCACAATGTAGTGGTCACTGACGCGGTGCAAGGAGGAGATGAAGACGATGGCGGTGACGAAAAGCTGCTTGTCAAGAGAACTGGCTACCATAAGTGTCGTTGCTTGAATCATCCAATGAGATGATGCGATGTGGTGTGGGATGATGTAAGACGAGGTGAGTTGAGGTAAGGTGAGATGAGATGGGGCAATATACTCCGCCAAATAGCTTTAATCTACCGGTCAGCTTCGAAACGGTGCACATGTCAAATGCATGCATCGAAATGAAAGTCAGTGCAGTGTGAGACCATGTTGTTTCGCACTCCATCCTCGACCCGTCTCACCACTCACCAACCAACTGGCTTCCTCCTTCTCGTCTCCTCGTTTTCGCATTAACAAACCAGCATAGATATGTGCACACATGTAACTTAGAAGACTGGTTGAATGTGTGATGCATTGATGGTGGAGAGTAGAATGAGGAAAGCGAGATCATAATGCGGTTTGTGCGGATGTTCAAGCATCACTTCTCGTGATAGATATTCGTCGGGAGTGTTCATGATGTTGTCTAGAAGGGGGCTAGATAGCACTCATCCACCGATTTGTCTGTCCGAGCCTTGTTTACTCCACGAAGAAGCTGATTCATTGAGGCTGGAAGCTAATCGCTGCTAACTTGCACCTCAATGGAGAAAGATGCGTTAGATGGTTTCAAAATGTCATGGCATTGGGTCTGGTGTTGCACTATTTAGGAGAATCGTAATTTCTATTTCAACCTTCACGCTTCGCGATGATAAAAATGCAACAAATGAGAAGCCTACGCCATTCAAATTCCGTTGTGCTTGGGTCTGCATATGGCAGTAACTAACACTCGTAGTCATTTGCTCCGATTGGTATCCACCGTGCTAGCTGTCAGTACTTGTAGTAGGTCACTCGAGATGCTGATACACTGGATGCAGTTTTCATGGAAATGTGGGAATCGTTTGTGAGAGCAGTTAACTATTCGAAAGAATCGCCATCCGAACATCCCAACTCTTGCTTTGGTTGCTTGCAAGCATGAGAGCAAGCAAGCAAGCAGACAGAGAGGCAGCAAGATAGGGCTGAGCGGCAATTACACGTCGTGTAGAAAAGAACAAAAAGGAAGAATACAAGTGTGAGAGGTGTGTTGGAATTTGTAGAACGAAGTGCTTAATGCAGCCTGCATGGATCTGCAGTCGTAGGAATGCGTACAAACGGAAGCAGGAATTGGTGCGTTGAGTGGCTTGATGGAATGTAAAGTAAGGTGAAGTCAAAGTGGGATGTAGTGTTGATAGACAAGTCCGTTTTTCCAAAGTACTACAACACATTCTTCTCATCTTGGGGAGTTCGGATACACCAACAGGTGCATTGACGAATGGAAGTGGTTAGGTGGCAATTTGACCGAATGGATGTGAGGTTAGTACATTTACAAGCACCTCACTTATCTCGCTCTCCTAATCTGGATAAACTCTTCCAATAAATACACTTGTTCATATCTTCTCCTTCATCTCTATCACAACCACACACCCGACCACCACCACCACTGCCACCACCGTGAGAGGTAGCAATAAAAGCAATTAATCAGGGTAAATCACGCATGCATCACAATTGTCACTATCTAGCCATGAATTTGTTTGAAGTGGAGCCTCGGAACAGTGTGTCGTGCCCAGTCATGCCACGGGATGCCGCAGTATGCCACGCCATTACATGGGACCACACAATACGTCACGACTTGCAATGCAGGACGAAACGGCAAGTTGCACGCTTGTCTTCATCGTCATTGCCACCGCCACTGTCACCGTCACCACCGCCACCACCACCACCACCAGCACTGTTAACGAGGTCAACTTAGAAGTCGTATTTGTAAAAGGGGGAGAGAAAGCATGTTGGTTGGGGAGTGGAGTGTGGTGATGGGAGGCGAGGTGAGGTGAGAGGAGGTGGGGCGGGGCAAGGTTAGGGCAGACGAGGTAAGGTAAGGTAAGGTGAGGCGAGGCGAGACGGAGAGGGGTGAAAGATCACGAGTGCAAATCACAGATATGTGTGTTGTCTTCGTCCACTCACCAAACATTTCTCATGCCTTCCTCTCTTAGAAGGCGCTTCCGCTACCTCTACATGCAAGCTGTTGACATCTTCACCAACTTTCCCTGAAGCATTTTCTTGTTGTGAAAGTGATTCTTTCCTGTGTGATGCTCAAAGAGACGAAGAGTCCAGAAGAGCGTCAGAGGGAAGTGGGAAGAGGATGCTGATGTGGACTGGAGTGCGATCAGTCAATAGCTTGCTGGTCACTAAAGCACGAGCGTGAGTGTCTCCCCTCCCTTTGATGAACTACTCATTTTAATGCGTTTCAGTAATTTGGTAGGTGAGATGGGAGCACTCATCCTGATCAGATGCCTACTGAGTGTTGGAAAAGCGACGTGCAGATGATTATGCTTGCGTTTGCACCTAATAAGGAAATTGGGTGTGTGAGTGGTTTGGTTACTCTCCTCTTCAGCTTGTGTCAGCTCAGTTACTTGCACGAAATCGGGGAGATCCGTTGATGTATTTCAGTGGATAATGGGCAATCGTCAATGTGATAGGCGATGCTTACGTCCTCTTTAGAGTAGTCGAAACATGCTGTTGCCAGTAATTGTCAGGAGGTAGGAAATGTTAAGTTAGGCTTGAGATATGTGACTGCCTCCACCGAAGCAAATGTTGAGGTCAATGGTTGCAGTACGTGAGATGTGAAGTGTTGAGAGCAAGTGGAGAAGTTGAAAGATGGACAGGAGGCGGATAACGGGTGGACAGGAGGAAGGTGGCAGGAGGGCAGACCCTAAGATGCATCACCCATATCTGTGTTTATTGGAAAAGGAGGCAGCATGAACAGCTTATTATCACATCAGAGAAACAGTGTTGTATTCATGCAGGAGGAGAATGTGTAATGGGAGCGTAGTACAAAATGGGTAGGTAGACAGCCAGGTCGCCAACTCGCCTATCCGCTTAATCGGTGCATAAGTAGTATGCATATTTTGGGCATTGTCTAAAGTGTTGACGCCTCTGTCTTACTTTTGATTTTGCATTAGGTTTCGTGCATGCAAGCTGCTTGGATCTCTTCGAACCAACTGTGCTGTGGACAGAGGGTTACTATTTCTTAAAGGGACATCACTTGGCTGCAGAATTCCTCTACTTTTCCAATTAAGCAGTCTGAACAAACTTAATTGAGGAAACGAGTATTGCATTTTGTCCAATACGTGGAGATGATGCGGAGGTCTTTCGATGCAGACCTATTATTTTAAGAGGGGTTTGTTACACTTGCGTCCTACTTCCTGTGTGACGAAGACATTTTTTGACATCAGAATGTGCTATCTGTCTTTCATGGCTTCATTTAATGAATGAGTAGCATGAAATACTCAGCTTAACTTTCGTTTGCTTCGCCTTCTCAAACAAAATGCTGGTTTTCTTCCACAGTGCCACTTTATGTCTTAGTAGATTCCTCATTTTCTGTCGGATTTCCATGCTTTGATCACTGCCTTTAAAAACGGCAGTTTGTAAAATAATTGATAAAGGTCAATAATGAGCAAAAAGTGGTTTGCATTTGGGTGAGTTAGGCAGACTTATAGAGTTTATTGCAAATGGCCGTTGTTTGAGAAGAATTGGTTGTTGAAGGCCTTTATCAAAGCCAGTGCTGCCTCAGCTGCAATGAACTTGCCCTACTTTAAGCAAAGATTGCTTTGCCATGAAGTACTTATTCAACCAAGTAATGAATATTTCATTTATGTTGCTTTAGTTGGACATATAAGCACAATTAGAATCGACTGCATTGTTTTAATGCCTTGCATAAAAATTTTGACAATAAAATGTCAAGGAATGACTGCAACCTTTGAAGCCAATATGTTTCTTTCTTAGACATTCAGCATTCCTTTTGGTCATGGCTATCCCGACGACCGAAAGCAACGGCTCCTTAACACTTTCTGGGTGTTTGTTCGGGAACCTTCTTTACAAAACTTTATTCGGATAGATCCGATAAGCATTCAACTACTCCTGGGTCGTGCAGGCTGTGTGAGGGAAAGCAAACCTTTACCTCCAAAGTTTTACTATGCCTGAATGTAGATGGTTTAATTGACAATTAAAGTTGTCTGAAAAGTATAAACTAGTGATGTATAATAAAATTGGAAGATTACTCTTATTATTATAAGTTCATGTAGTTTTGCCTGATATTCATAGGCTTAGCCGTTACAAATACACACCTAGGAAATTGTCAATGGTTAAATAATGCATTTGGGTGCCAAGTAATGTACAGCAACATGCCTGTTCCATAACTTTGACGAGATAAAGCGTTGTTTAGAACTTCTGCGTTCTATTGGGTTAATAAGTTATATCTTAATTAATTTTCCAATTTTTGTACTATAAACTCCATCTATTCCATGTTCATCATCAAACTAATTAATTATATTCAATGATTAGCATGCATGTTTAATAATGTTCATGATGTTGGTAATGTCAATGTGATTCGAAGTGGAGTTCGAATCCAAGAGGTAATCAATCACTCCCACAAATCCTGATATCTGCTCGCAGACGTGACATTTAGACGAGCCGACCGAACACCTACCTGCCCACTTGCCTGCCTGCATTCATGATAAATGCCCCTTAGCCCCTCTTGCGAATGGCGTTCACTTGTCTGCCGGCCTACCTGCCTGCCACTCTTTGCGCATTGCTTTTGAATGTTAATGACTAGGTAGAGAAGGAGGGAGGGAGAGCGAATGAGTGAGGAAGCGCGAAGTAAGAAAAATTACTGACACAATCATAGGTGCACCTTGTAACTTCACCCGTTCTTTAATTTTTAGTGGCATTCTTGAGACCAACACAAATTGACCAAAATATGAGGTAATTCTCTTATCGAAAAAATCCACTAATTAGGCTGCTTTTTACTCTTTTTGGCTTAAGGTTCCCTAAGAAAAATCGACAAACTGACATGGGCCCATTATTGTCACAATTCAAATGATCTGATTGTTAAAAAACTTGCTAATTTGGAGCATACTAAGTAAAATAAGTTGCAATGCATTTGAAGGGTATACAAACTTCTTACTGATTTGATCACAAGTGCCAATTAGTAACTGCAGAGGGTTTGGCCCTCAAGATTATAAAGAAATCGTATATTCCGCTATTTTCCGATGCTAAATTAGGAACAGTATTTTGTGACTAGGCTTTTTTCTAAAATACCACCTGGTTTATAGGCGGTAGCTTAAAAAATATACATAACCAGGCTTCACGTAATAATAAACCTAGTAAAACTCAATAGTTTTGTATTTTTTGCATTTTGAAAGGCTTTTATGCTCATTTTTACCTCTCTTCTCAATAGATATTTTACAAAGTCAAATTTTGCAGTTCGGAAAGCGCATGCACATACCTTTAACCACAAATACCTCCAAAATCATCTAAATGCGTTTGTTGTTCTTCAAAGGTGCTATAAGATCTTCTAACAATAGCATTTTTTGCAAAGTGGATATAAGTATAACCACTGTTTTAAACAAATGATTGAAGATTAAAGAAAGACAAATATATGGGAATCTTGTGAATATTGAGCCCTCTGGAAAATAAACAAAATATTTTAGCAGCTCAAGCGCTTCCTACTTCTTATTTCCCAATTAAATACTTTACTGACCAGTAATACGGAAAATCTTTTAACTGAGTTGATAATAAACAAAGAAGTAAGGCTTTCTGTTGACGTAAAACTTCAGAAGATGCGACCAATTTTTAACAAACGAGGAGAAATTTAACATAATTCAACGATTATGATTATCACGTTGAGCATCTAATAATCCCGCAATTGGTAAATTTGAGGCTATTTCGTAATGAGTAAATAGAGTTTCTTTTCTTACCATAAATTATGGTTTAATAAATAATCCGTTTTAAGGAGCCGGGTCTATCTGTTAAGAAGTCAATGTATCGACGTATATTTGACGCTTAAATAAATATGCTAGATCAAACTTGTGAATTGCGTACCCTCCAAACGAATAAATCCGTGTAAGATCTAGCTTTATTCGTAGTTGTTTTTAAGAATAATGAAAGCATAGTTGTTATAAAGGCAAAAAAATACGGATATAAATCATGCATTTCTTACTGAGGTGAACAGTAAGAAATGGCGAGCAAATTAGGTGGTAATTAAGGGCTAAAATCGTGGGTAAAGAGGGGGATAAAATCCTGACAGGTTAACCAACTGACAATAACGGAGAAGTGTATGTGTGTATGTATACATGTGTGTACATGAACACATATTTGCCAGTATTTACAGCGACATTTAGGGATTGCGTAAATGCTAGAAAATGTCAAAAAGCCGAAATATTCACCCCTCTTCTTCCCTTTAAGACAGAACGACTTAAAGGAGGGAGAGAAAGTGGAAGAGGAGCATGCAGAAGTAGCACCAACAGCAGCAGAACGAAAAAATCGGACATGTTAACTGCCTTATGCAGACAGCATAGGACTTGGCTAAGTTGTCAGAGCACCGACATCATAACTTAACTTTTCACGCCTCCTCAAAGCCTCGAAGCTAAAAGCCATGTTGGTGTGGTGGTGGCGGCAGAAGAAGCTGAAAATAAACGTATTCCGTCAGTTGGAAACAAGAATTTCCTCATTTAGGATTTTCTTTCCGCGTTTAAAAGGGTATTTCTGCTTCTGCTTCTCAAACTTGATTTTTCGCACACGACTCCACCTCCTCCTCTTCCTTTGTCTTCTTGCTTTATGTAAGGATATTGATTCTCATTCTACAATTTTTTCTTCTTCATTATTGTAGTAGGCTTTCTATCTACCATTTCGGGACAAACAGAAATTGGCATCAGTGGCGTCTCCTTTGCGCTTTCATTAATCATAAATGAGGTGAGTAGCTGTTACTTGATTTGCCTGTATCACTTGAGCAGTAGTTTTTTATAATTAACAGACACTATTAGATGGCCGTAGTGAGCTCTGTCTCATTATGATTGGCATTTGAGTACACTATTATCATAGAATTACTTTAAGAGGTGATTCCTTTCACAAATGAATTTGCTTTATTTAGCTAAATGAATATATAAGACTGTTCTCCCTTGGATCTCTTTCCTACTTGATGGCATGAGTCTCTCTTAGCGTTGTACTACATTAATAGCAACAGACGATGCATAGGTTCCATCGGATAATTAGCCAAACGTAAGAATAGAGCACATCTCCAATTCAGAACACCAAATTGGGTCACTTCATTTGCACAGCTCCGAATCCACCACTCACGGATGTATTTGTGCGTACAAATGGAAAGTGTCTGCTATACGCCACAACTCATGTCAGTTTGGCCAGACGTTTGATCTATCGCAACCAGTTTTGTGCGAATGCGTATTTATGTGGGTGTCTGCTTCCTGTCGCATATGACAATGACGGTGTGGTTGTTTGACGTGTGTTTGTATGTGCTGTGCACAAACCAGACATCGTATATCATTGCGGTCCCGCGCTTGTACATACATACATCCACGTTTACTCGATATGCAGGAGGAAAGTAAATGTTGGATTGATCAACCATTCTCTCCTCTCCCTTACTTGTCCAAGAGCCAACACTAGCTACTGATTAAAAGACCTGAAATATTTGTTTGAACAGCAAATAAATGTAGCCGTGATTATTTGAGGGTTTATTAAGCTCGCCTCAGCTCACTGCACCACTTACTGACCAATAAAATGGCTAGTTAAAAAATAAACAATTACCTTTGCCACCGCATCGCAAGATTGCTGTGAAAAATGGGCCCTCTTTCAATTTAAAAAGGGAAAAGTCTAACCTTTACATATAATGTGCATAGATGCATACCATTTTGAAGGAGGGTTAGTCTTTTGACAGTGAGACAAGCCCAATAGTTCCCACAGGAGACGACATGTAATTCCCTACGAATGGTTTTGTCATTAAGGCACGGGAGCATACCACACAGTGGTTAGGAAGGATTTAGGTCCAAATAAATCAGAAGCTTATGTGGTGGCATTTGGGTGGGAAAATAGGGCCTCTGGGATGAATGAACGTGAAGGGGTCGTGCACTTTGCTGACGTGCAAGCGACGCTACCGTAGACGTAAAATTGGTGGCGCCATTAGTAGAAAGGGTAGTACACAGAAATCAAAACATATCAGGTTTCGTAGCCGACTCAAATAAATTTTTGTGAAAAAGTAACACCGCTAATATGATGAGGTTAGGTCAGGTTACGTTAAGACTATTCATTTGCAGGCAAAATATGTTTTCCTAATCACGTAATTTTAAAAATTAACTCCAAGAACCCACAATTTTTACAGAAAAGGATTTTCCTTTAAGGTAACATTCTGTAGTTATTGGATCCTTATAAGAATTTGTTCTGCTTAATTTATAAGATTGTCTGACTTAATTCAATTTAGACATCAAAATGAGCTTTGATTCACCTTTTTTGTTTAAATCAGGTATCTTTTTAATGGGAAAAAGTGAAAGACTGCAACTTTTACAGAAATTTTCTGCCCGTTTTTTTGTCATTTTTAGGGCAAAATTAGTCGTACACGCATAATGGCATCTTGCTTGGTCATCTATTGCCACCTCTCTACCTTGGGTGACCTTGGAAATCTGGTTGAGGTTAGGTCAAAGAATCACAAAATTATTTCAAGGTAGTGTTGCCTCATCAACGTTTCTAAATCACAAAACCACTACTTATTTGAGGAGTTGAGGGTTCTTATTTGAGTGCATGGAATCTGACTATTGGGGAGATTGCCATTTTGATGCATCTGCCAAAACCACATCAGGTAAGCAGGAACAAAGACAGGTCTGTATCTTGCCCAGGTTTTGAAAATGTGAGCAGGCGGTTGATGGGTTGGGTAAAGAGGTAGATCGATTAATTACATCGTCGTTCGAGCTGGTGACAATGATGACCGACAGTGGTGGTGGCGATGGCGATGGCAGATGAAAAAGGGCCACGGCGACGGCACTTTGAAGTTGTGTCGGTGTCTGGAAAACGCGACGTAATCAATCACTTTGATATGCGCGCATTGGCTCGTTCCCTCGCTCGCACGCATTCCAAAACTGCTAGTATGCGCATACGCTTGTGCTGATTTGTGTCTTGCGACCTGGGCGCCATGACAGATTATCCGCCTAGACAACCTATTTTCATCTGCTTCCTTGTGTCATGTCTACACAACACTCAAATTGTCTGAAGTAATTTTAGCACATGGGACACTTACCAGGTGTGGCTTTAACTTCCGTATCAGCATGACTTAACGCACATTCAAGGCCTTTAAGTAAACCCGTGACGCAAATTTTGTTATTATTGTCTCTAGTCTTTTAAGTTTATGTTCTTCTTTTAAGAAACTATTAACGCCAAATTATTATAACTAACTCTTCATTTGTTATAACAAATCAATCACCTTACTGGATTTTGCGATCAAATTTCTGTTTAACATAGACATCTTAGAAATGGATGCTTTACACGAAACTAATATCATTTCAGTCGGAAATAAAAGAGTTGAGATATGCGGAAGTTTGGCAATACTTTTAAAAGTAGTATAATATACCATTCATGCTGGCCTAATGTCGTCACATTAAACCACCTCATTATAATTGCATATTTCATTTACAATAAGAGCCATAAGTTTTTACAACGCAACGTGCATCAATTATAAAGTTTTAAAACGATCCTAAATCTAAGTAATTAACACCCGTATAAAAAATAAAGTATAGCTCATTTTCTCAGTAGCGTGTTACAGCTAAGCTCACTGTATGGGTTACTTGATTCGTTACGATATAATAAGCAGTGCCGAATTTTATTCACACTAATGCTCGTCCCAGAAATGTCTTGACTATGGCTTTATTATACAAAACCCATGCATTTTATTATCGAATATAAATTTGGTATATAACGTCAGTAAATAACATTTATATCCAGGTGTATATCATTAGTATCTTGTACAGATGGTTTAAACAATTTCATTAGCCAATGGGACACTAGAGCTAAAAACATATTACCTACTTTTGATTAGCCGTAATAAACCAATTATTTTATCAGATTCATATCCCAACAATAAGCTGTTTTCATCAGAGTTTGCAAATTGTGCGCTTCTGGAAGAATTTTTTTAATGCGATGTTTGTAACAATGGAATTACCTAAATGATATAAGACTGCAAAGGTAACAAAATATGTGAACACTTTACTACCATGTAGTTAATTTAATCATTAAAATGTTTTTTTTGCGTTTGGCACGGGAGAGTTAGTTTTTGACAAGTCTACCGGATGTAGACACTGCAGAAAAACAAGCCGGACGGGGCGGGAGAGAGAGAAATGGAGGGGTGCAGTGGGTCTATATAGGTAGCGCAAATCAACCTAACAACTAGCCGACTTGATCTCTAGCACTTTGATCTTACTTCCACACCCTCTGCTTATTGCCTCTGCCAGCCTGCTGTCTACCCTCTCTCCTCCCCTCTTCCATCTGCCCCACCACTTGGGGTCTGAATGATAAATCAACCGCCAATGAGAGCTCAGATTTGTCGGTCCTACTCCTAATCCTTTCTATTTTCCCTCAAGGTTACCCACCAGTCGATAAATCGCATGAGAAAGGATGTGAATTTACTGGCCGTGGTGCAGTATGAGGCATAAATTAGCGCACCGCATGCACTCACACGCGCACATTGGGGCTAACCAATAGAATACTTAGGCGGCGGTCTGGATAGGTGGTGATTGGCTCGTGAAGAAGGGTAAATCTCGCACGTGGCTGGCTGACAGCCTACGGGTCGGGTGCGTGCGTGCATATGCGAATGCGTGCCTAGCTGATATTAGTAACGTGTGTAAATGCTATTTATGCTCTAAAAACGCCTAGTTTTCTTCACTTTTTATTCTTCGTACACTTTACAGGATTTGCTGATTAGAGCAGTAAAAAACCTCGTGTTCATTAGTTCCTTTTTTGACTCAATTGGAATGCGTTCATTACGGGGGCCGTCAGGGATATGGGCACAATTGACTGAAAATCCAACAGTTATCTGTGCGCTGTGTATGAACTGTTAGGGTTGGTTTGGTTTTAAAAAATGATCGTTTTCATTACTAAGTTTGCTTCGTCCTATTGAGTTCAATAGGTAATTATCACTTGGTGAGTTCTAATCCAATTCCTCTCATTTGAACGTGTTTTTAGCATTCGCGAATATTGCATAATTATTTGGCTTTATAGTCTTTACTAAAATTAGATGAATGACTAATTTGCTTTCGATTATACATTTATGTAACCACTTTTATTATTGAGAAACCATTCGCATTTGGTGTTAAATATAGGGGTGATGGTAAGCAGCTTCAGCCGCATTAAAATGCATAAAAATCCACTCAATTGCAACGTAATTTGCTTTAGCGAGACAGTAGAGGCTCTGACGCAGCATCTGCCGCCAGCGTGGCTGTCTAATCAGGGAATGACTTTCAATGAAAGCAGCAGAACTAGTCAAGGTGGCAGCGGTATTGTCTATCAAGGAAAACAACATAACTGCCCCGTCCCTCCCTTTTTTATGTGTGGGTGCGTGCGAAAGTTAGCGTTGCAGTTGTCACTTTACCGACATCAATTTTCCTACTCTCTTTTGCACGTGCCGTGCCTTGTCGGCATTCACTCTTCCGCCATCTCCTCTCCCTTCCTCATCTCATGTCTCCTTTGCGGTCTCTTCCTCCACCTCCGCCTCTTCCATGCCTTGGAAGGTTTGAAAGGATTAATAATGACCCAAACTTCAAATGTCAAAACCTCGAAAGTAATTTGACATACTAGAGAATCCACTGGACTTTGTAATAATCTAAAAATTGCAGCACTAATTGTCGCTCTGACAGGTTTTTTTTTCGGGACCGTTTTTGAGTTCTGAATAAAATTGAAAATGAATAGAAAAGAGTAATTGTTCCCCAAACGTAACTCTCCGGTTTTATTTCTAAGTTGGGCTTTGGAGATGAATTAAATGCTAGATCATGGCGATCAATCACATCAAATTGCGTACACAGTGAATAAGTTGAGTCTAAAACAAAGGGTAATTATGGTTTATCTCTTGTCTGAAGGTAATTGCACTTCATAAATTGGGCATTTCTGTGGTGCATTTATTAACATCACAGTTGGACATCAAAACACCTAGACTGCAGTTGTCGAGTTTCCTCGTAGATCCTCAATAAACACTTTTTATAACATCACTATAAACTACAAGTTATTTGGATTCCAAAACAGTGAAGTCAAGAAGTTTAATTCCTGAGTATAATTTTAATTTCAAATTTCATGTCGTCCATTTAAAATCCATTTTACCTACTTGAAAACTCCAATTCTAGCTTTTTATCCTCTTAAACTGAACAAAATATTGCTAACTAGCATTGACTTTTTGGTCTTACACAACATTACCGTGACGTGGTCAGTCTTTACTAAATTAGATGTATAGCCTTGGTCAGGATTTGTGCGTCTTGACCCTAACAATATCTCTAGACGTAAATCGCAAGCAGCAGTTAAAGTTTGAAGTATTTTTGGATAATTACTTTATTTTCAACTAGACTGGATTATTATTTTTGTTTTTTTTGTAATGTGTGTTTGTTTTAATGTACCTTTTAGGAAAAAGGGGGTCAGAAAATACGAGCCTTTTAACAGAGCACACGACCTTGGCTCGAAGGCAGTAATGTACAGCGAACACACGTAACCGTAGTACCTGTACCTTTTAATCATCACTTAAGGAAAGATGTCTTTATCTAACTCGTCTGCTCTATCCAAGAGTATGAAGCCTAAGGCTGAAGAGACACTGAGTACATTACAGATGCACATGAAAGCCCGTCGTGATTAGGTAGTTAAGCGTTTAAGTTTAAATGGCAAATTTTATATTCATTCACTTAATGGCAGAATAGGCTAGAACTTGCTCTGAACGACGCCATTGAAATATTGACTGGTGCATTAGAGTTGCAGTTTATAATCTGCGCACAGGTCAAAATGAATTTTTTCTTATAATTTTTCTAAAATAACAAATCTTAAGGAAGACGTTATTGGTGTTATCAATTAGCAAATTTACATCACTCATACCGCCACAGATTTTATGGCTCGGACAAACAGTAAATATCATCTTTTAGCCTAACATTTTGCTCTAAGTCATGCACTCTGAATTATACCTCTCGCATGACTTTATATAATCTTTGCCTTAAATAATTTACATCTTCCTTGAGCAAAATAAGGCAAATGCAAGCACAATATTAAACATCTCAGGATGTGAGATTGATAGATAGATAATCTTGTACAATGGATTAGTGAAATTAGCTAATATCACAAATGGCATTGTCAACCCATTTTTTACTTTTACAACTGCCAAACTTATTGAAAGTCAAAATAGTATTTACCCCCTATTTTGTACCATTTCATAAATGAAGCCTCTTGATTAGAGCAGCAAGGTAAAGATTACAAGTCATAAATAGACTATGAATGAATTGGAAAGTTATTTAAAATTACTGAGTCTAGAGTTCATTTAGGCCTAGGTGGTCTTAGCGTAACCTTAAACATGGCAAAAAAACCCGGCTGAAGTTCGGTCTGTATTCATTTCCCTGATACAATAAAGTTTTATCCAATGTAGCAACTTTTGAAGTTACCAGAAGCAATGAGCATACCTCTCGTTGTACTCTCAGGTTAGTACGAATTGCCTGTTTTCTAATTAAACCGAGTTCGTGATTGAATTCCCTCATTACAAATGTTTCCAGGTCGACCCTTGTTGACACGGTTTACGTGTCTCTCTACTGTGACAGGCATCGATTTACAATCTTAGATATTTGACTGAGGCCATGTCATTTACTCCTTATCTTTGACAGCTGGGTGATGATAGATACTGTTCGAAAGTCCAGATGTGCCGAGTGTCAGCACGAGACACTTATTACTCCCCTTAACGCTGTGGTTAAATCAAAATTAATTTGACAAAATGACGCATTAGTATAAATAATTGATAAGGGTCATTGTTTGATTTATATTTTAAAGCCAAACCACTCATGGTCTATTAGTCATTAAATAATCTAAATTGAGAATCAAAGGGTCAAATTACGAATTCATCTTATGCAAAACACATCGTGGTATTAATTCAGCTTAAATTGCACGTCACTTTACAGCAAATTTTAATGTTCCACTAATCTTTTAGTAGTCAGAGTTTTGGAAGAGATACTCAACAAACTCAGACCTGCATGTGATGTGGATCAAATAAGCCCATCTGGACGTCGTATTGCTTTAGACGTGGCAAATGCTAGTCAACACATGACACGTCTGGAGGTCAAATCGACCGGATGACTCATGGCTAGCGATTCTTCTCCCATATTTAGGAACAATAAATTTTGGCAACCTCTTAATGTAAGATGACCAGACTTTGGTAAATTTGGAAGAATTTTTTGTTTGTTGATTTTCGTGATTGTCTTTTGCTTTTAAATACTTCACCTTCATTAATTTCTGCACAGTACTCACGTTTTGTATCATGGTATACTTTCCATGACAGTAAAATAAAATTACTTAGTATATTGTCTATTAAACAAAGTTGCCAAGATGAATCACGAGGGTAAATTACCATAATAGATAAAACTCTTTGTAAATTCCAAAACATCTGAAATGCCAATGGGATAGAAAACCTCCATGACAACGCTATCCATAAGCACGGTTTTTCGGCCTAGAAATTACGAGCCGCATAACCAATTTGTTCGTTCTCCTCGACGACGGCGGAGTTCTGCTTACATCATCTACGCTACTGGTACATTAGTCCTTTCCTGGCTTGATAACAAAGGTCTTTCCCGACTCACATTAAGCCGCGAACATTCGTCTTTCATGACAGTTACATGAAAATCTTGACACATCACACTTATTCATCTTCAGCAGATGCTTCTTTATGAAAAGAGTAGAACCGCATCCAGGTTCTCCTATTATCTAAAGCCTTAGGAGATCACTAAAGGACTCCATTAGTGTCTCAAAATTACCGAAACTAGTCGCATTCCTATATCCTTACCCCACCCCGTAAAATGAGCATTAAGCACTTCTCCCATTTACGTCGCGTGCAGGAAGCTTGCCAGAGGCGAGAGAGAGAGAGATAGCGAAACGGAGAGAGAGATGGAGTGAGAGGGAGATTAAAATTTATGGGACCGCTCAAAATGCAGAAAAATACTAGTTCTTTCCGCCCTAAACGAATCAACCAGCCAACCAGGCTGGCCACAATGGGCATATATCACAAGGGCGTGATCCGTACTCAGATTTTGCACCACATATTTCATATTTCCTTTGCACCCGAGTGAATGCTTATCCGGGTTGCCAGTAAGATTTTTCTCGCCAAATGTTTTTCCCTTCTCATTCCTGGCCCATCCTCCTACTCTTCATTCCCCAAAGCGCAAACCTGGCGGCAGAAGGGTGGAAGCGTTTTCCCCCCACGTTCTACGCTTGTTTATTTGCTGTTAAGACTAAATAACAATTTATTGGAGCTTCACTTGAGGTAGTTTTTTTGCATTTTAATAGCCAACGCATTTTGTCATTTTCAGGACTTATTTGTGGTTAAAGAAATTAAACACCCATTTTACTATCATCTATGATGCAGTCTCTTAAATCAAAAATTTGGAAGTGTCAAATAACTACAGACTTTCTGCATCCAAAAGGTTAAGCTTTTGAAGAATTAATTTAATGACTTTTTCTGTGGGATTTTTAAACTCCACCTCTCCGTGTACCAAGGTCATTCTCACACTGAAGAGACGGCAAGGGGGCTGCACGATGACCGGTGTTTATCATTGGAAATCGATAACCAAACGAGACGCTGATGCAGGTGCGGTGAAACTTTTTTGCTAAGCGGTTTTTTTTGTCACAAAAAAGTCTTTTGGGCAGTAGGACCTAAAATCGTAAGTTAAAGTATTTCATCCATGCAAATCAAATTATCCTCTTAAAAAATTACGCAACATGAAAATGAAAAGGGCTGTATTCATAGGCGAAAATCAAGAATCAGGTAATCTTATTTTGTTAGGTCAATTTTGTAGTAAAATGAGTAGAATTTACCTAAAGTTCAAGTAATAATCAAACGTTCCGAGCCATTTAATGAATTTTCCAATCATTCCTGCCTGTGTTATTTGATCCATCCACTGGCAAATACAAGCAATTTGTCGATTAAAATAGATCCGCTTTGAAGTTGACCACAGAATTTGCGGTTTAAATTGAATAGTGTTTATGATGAAAGAGCCTAGGAGTCTTCGTGATTTGACTATGTATGGTAAATGCACACTCCATGCATTTATCAATTCCTGCCAGCCACAAGTGTCTGCCCTCTTTAGGTAATATGGTGATTCGACGGAATAATAGAGAACGAGACAAAGGACCCAAGTGTATTCCTATGCGTGTGTGATGGTTGTGGCGTTATTGGAGGCAATAACCATGCACAATTATTACCGTGCCGGCAAAAACTGATTACATCGTTGGTCGCGTCACCAACTCGTTATCGGAGCTGACCATCCAGCTAGCTAGCCAACTAGTCAGAGAAAGAGCTTGATATAAAGATCTTTTTGTCACTTACCACTATTTTTTTGACATTATTCAAGCAAAAGCAGTGGCCTTAATGATGACAGAATTGGAAGTTGGGAATTTTTTGTTAAGGTTTGTGCCTCTTTCTTAATTACAAAAGCTGTAAAACAGTTTCACACAAATGTTTTTTTAGGGAGGAGAAAAAGAGAAAAAAATGGAGGAATAGGTCAGTATCAGCGCCAAAGTTGTAAAATGGTTGCAGCGTTAGCTTGAGTATCGTAATAATTAGGCTTGGGAGGGCGCATATCTTTCATTCGAGTTGCCAAATTAGGTAACCTATTGACTTACTACTATCAGTTTTGGCCATCCATGAAATGTGTGAAATTGCCAGATCGTAATGTTTTCTACCTAAACTTCCTCTCTTCCGATTCCCCAGAATTTATTTTTAAGCATTTAGAAATAATTTTCTCCAAATCTTAATCTAAGTCCTTGTAGTCACTGTGGATGTTTAATTCCTCAACTTAATTTGTCCGAATTTTCTTGTTTTACACCTTTTTGGCCAAACATTTCATTTATGTCCTTTACCCTCAAAGTTTCAGAGAAAATTCAGCCAACACCCCGGTTTTCCCCTTCCCCAAGAACTGAAACCTAATTATCCTCAGACCATAAATTTGTCATTTGCTTCAGTATTTAATATCAACCCGCCTGCGCGGAAAATGATTTTATGCACTTGGTAATCACTAACTTACAAGAATACAGGTAACATAGTTGTGACGCAGGTCTCAGGAAGGAAAATTAAGATCTTACCTAAATACACCACCAGATGCGAATGCGTTGGGCTCTGCTTATGTCCCTAGACTTGCGACCTCTCCTGTGCGATGACAGTCGACCTACCTCCAGGTCCGCAAGCGTTAATGCATCTCCAGTGCATTAGATCCAACCAATAGTATACGCATAGGAGAATTGGAAAACTGTAGCATTACAGGGGGCTGGCAATAAACCGTGTATTCCCAGAAATAACAAAAATTGCAGATAAGAAGAAAAGAAGAGATTATGAGGCATCATGAAGAGACTTCCCTATTTTAAATTTGATTAAATAGATTATTGCTTTCAGACAAACATCTTGACAATGAGTGCTCGAACTGGAACATAGTCCATGTGATCAATGAAGCATATTATAAAGTGGCCATGTGAGTTTGTGCCAATTTCTACATCACAAATCCTTTCTTCTCTTAAAATAAATCAGTTTGTAAGTTAGGGTATAAATCACTTAGAGGAATATGAGATAAATGGGGATAATAATGAGGCAGCAGATCCCACTTTAAAGTAGAAATCTTTTTACAGGACAAGATTTGCGGCAGGGCAGATTGACGAATTCCGGCTGGTTCTAACTCACTTTTCTCGAACCCACATGATTTGTATAAAGTAGAACTCGGTCAACGTTGGCCAACACTCCCTTAGAAATCTAGGGCTAATAATTGTTTTTTACTTCACACCGAGTAAGAATGGTCTTATGGGGATTAAGTGGCCCTCGTCTTCGATGTGAGATGGGTAGTGGGTGAAATTTGTGAGGAGTAAGCAATGAGAAGTTTGCTTAGCGTTAAATGAAAGCCATTTATCAGCTAGGCAGCGATCTAAAAACGTCGTATTTTATAAGACAGGGCTTGTGGAACACATTACCATAGTAGCTTTCACAATTTTCCCAGATGATGTAGGTGGGAACAGCAATAACTACCTAATACATTAATTTTGGCTTGTCTTATTTAACTGCTTACCTTGGAAGCTTTTCTAAGCTTGATACATCTTTAAGCAATTTGTTGGCCAGTCAGCTACCAAAATTTCTCCAACTTCCATCCAACAAATGCGATGAGAAGCTTCTGGGCCTTTGAAACATGGCTAGAACCCTTTCCGATATTAAACAAGTTTAAAGCATATTAATCATTATTCATCAGGAATTAAGGCAACAGGGAAATAGTGAAGAGTACGATGAAATCTTTTGTTGTCAGACTGCTCCAAATTTGTGTTCTATAATGCGACCTCGTAAACGATGGCATGCAAAAAGCCGTTGTAGAGAGCCGATAATAAAAAAACCCAGGCAATTTCCCATCGCTTGATATGATACGGCTAATCTCGGGCCCATCTATACTTTAATAATAAAAAAAAACTTTAGGGCCTTGTAAATTACTAAATGTGATTCACCTCCAATAACGAATGAGGATTTCATTAAGTTCCAAAAAACCTACAGTTCACAACACTTTTCCCTCCGCCCCCTGGAAAATGTATCAGGCACATCACTGAAGGTCCTATTGCACTAAATCAGTCACGTCTTTCAACCTAAAAACTGATCAGTATAACAATGTTGAACGGTTTGTTAGGAATCGAAGTTTCGAAGCTTACAAAGGTTTAATCGAAAGTGGTTAGGTGTTCATTCACCTACACTTTTGCTAACACGTCTGGGAGAGGAGGGAGCACCTATTAATTGATACCCGATCACGCTGTCGTGGTCCACGCCATCGTTGGCGTCGTGAGAACAGACGTCGTGGGCCCTTGAGGTAGTGACAAATTACCCTCCTACCAGCACAATCTTATCTCAAGCAGAAGTGTTATGGGCTGACTGTCCATCTGGTAGGTTAGATGGCCTCACGTGTGTGTCAGGTCACTTGTCTATGTACAAAAGGCGGTCAGACTGAGGCAAGATGACAAGTAGGTTAAACTGAGTCTAAATCCCATTGAGATGATCTACTTTCAAAAAACAATCATAACTCTATCTTTATAGTGACCATATCAGAAATTTATCGAGCTATATGATTTACTCTCACGGTAGCTGGTGCTAAAGCTTTGAAAAGACTTTAAAATAACCAGTGCATTTATTTGAATTACCTTTTCTCCATGGAAATACCTAATTTCAGCCAATTTGAACCACTGATTTATTTAGATGTTACAGTTACTCGATAAAAAATAGTCCAGTTGGTAATTTGGGAAATCACTACATTCGCGCGGCTATGAAGTCCCTCAACATTCAACATTTATCATGTGCTATGGTTGTTAGACATAAATGGTGAAAAGTGGAACTACGGCTGAGGCTAAAGCTTTAAAATAACTCAAAATAAGCCAGACAGATGGAAATTTACAGTAGCATTTTGAACAAGGTGTCATGTAAGCCACACAGATTCAATGACTGCTATGTCACACCCGATAATTCTGCTAATGTTACGGTTTACTTTTCTGAACTTCAATGAACCTCTAAACTGCTCTCAGATCCCAGAAGGCAGAGCAGAAAACAAAAAAAATATAGATAAGGGATCAAATAAAACCTTCTTAGTCCTATTGATGTTACATAGATTATAAACGAGTTGAAGCATCAGTTAATGCTGAGAAAAGTGCTTTAACAAGGGAGGGTTGGGCAAGAAGAGATGTTAAGCATTTAAAACTAGCTTTAACTTTCAAATTCGTCGATGTAGAAGGAAGGCATCATCAAAGCTCTATACAAAGAAGGGATGTGGCGGCTGCGAGCACGTAGTGGTGTGAGTCAAGCGCGGTAACTCAAACGCAAGCGTCATTTTTCATACCGTCAACGCCGTCACCGCCACCACCACGGTGAACGCCATTCATCATGCGGACAAGCTCATGACGTTGTTGTCGTCGCTGTCGGTTTGTTCGAGTGCTTTTATCTCACCGCCTGTCGTCCGATGTGCTGTCTCCTAGTCTCATTAGCTCCCAATTTCTCTGAAGAAAAAGCTATTTAGCTTGACTCGTCTTCTTATAAAGTGTAAATTGGACATTTTGCACTTAATGTTTAATTAGACGCACCTATAAATTCAAATAAATTTTAACTGTCATGAGAGTGATTTCCAAAAGAGTTATTGTCAGGTGAGAATATCGGTCCACTCTCTCACTTCGTGGCCGCAAGTTTGCTGAGAGTCGGTTCTTGTGCCTATATACTTAGCCAATTTTGGCAAATTTTTTAATGGCTATAAAAATGCATCATGCGGTTCCGCATTTGACCCTAAATACTAGCAATAGATCAAAGTGCTTAGGCCTTCTCCGGTATTCTCATTCTTAGAAACGCCAATAATAAATCACAATTACTTACGCGAGTTACTTTACGTCGGGGGTCAAAATGATCATAATATGCACTCGCGTTGGCAGTTGACTGCAGGTAATTCAGCTGAGAAGAAATTGCTATTGTAGACTTTAATTCATTAGCTTTTGAATGTAACGAATCTGGTCTCTCTTTTTTTAAAAATGTATTTGAGATTTTTCTCAAATAAATAGAAAAAATGATTTTTGTGAGCATTAATAGGAGAAGGTGATTACTTTCCATTATTGTGCAGTTGAGAGAAAGGTAAGATAAGTGGTGGCGGGTTAGATGGTTAGCTGCCAAGCTGACTGACAGGAGCGTATGTTATCGCTGTTGTTTATGTATGGGTCCAAATCTCGGCGCATGAGTTTACTTTTAAAGTGCCGACTTTGAAACAAAACAGGAGTGACGCGCCTGCTCGTAACTTCTCAGTACGACAGTCACTCCTCTTCCTCCCTTCCACCATTCCTACCTTCCTTCTGTCACTCATTTTCTCACTCTTGTATTTTCGTGATCAAATGCTCACACCCACGCACAGTTATGGACTAGTTTGCTTTGAAACCTACCGACACATTTCTGTTCAAAACAACAGAAGGGTCTTTGGTTATGTGGCTTTGAACTCCCGAAATAAACATTTCAATCAAATACTGGTTTTGTGGGTTGGGTGCTTATTTAAAAATTCTATGTACTCCTCTGCATTGTAAGATATACAGTAGAAAGATAAAGCAAACTTTCTCAATTTTTTTCAACTCAGCTTTCAATTTACTTGCCTAGAGCTCCGACCACATGATCCATGCTATGAGCCGCCTTACACCTCTTTGTACTAATAAAAAGGCCACACGTGAAGGCTTTCAAGTGTAGATAAGGCATCCAATTATGGCATTATTGTAGAACTCACAGCAAAATCGAAAAAGTTACATTTCACTGTCTGGAAAATATCTCAAAGTGTCGCATTCCAAAACATCTGTTTCAGGTGACTCGAAGTGCACAGATTCACAAGAGAAGAGCTAAATGAGGCCTTGACGACTCTATTTTCCAACAATTTTGTCATGTCCAGTAAGAAGAATGAGACAAAAGCCGTTATATTTCTGCAAGTTTAGCAATAAAGAGATTCTCCTCATATGCAATTTTGACAATAAGATTATTTACAAACTAAATGCTTTCGGGAATGGCTGGAGGGAAATGCACTGCAGTTCTCAAAATTTAATGCAATTTAAGTGTCTTACCGCCTTGAGGGCAAAAGTTTCACTGCCGTCAACTAGTAACAAGAGACATTTGCCGCTTGCTACCATATGCAGTCCCACCCGGATAGCACCCTTTTTTAGTTGTAAAAGTGGAAGTTCCAGCTTGACTTGTTACTACCTCACACCTAAAACATTTCTTAGTCTCTCAACAAACCCATTTCCGGCAATTATTGATCGTTTCAAGGACTGAGAATGGTTGTCAAGCCAATCCCACTACTTTTTGAGTGAGAACACCATCGTGATGACTGATGTTGCGTGGCCGACAGGCAGTAGCACGAGGCACGTAGCTGGAGGGTGAGGCAGAGATGAGTTTAAATCGATAGTTTGCCAGGAGAGTGGAGTGGCAGACACCGGCACGCACACAAAAAGGGGGTGGGGGCAGGTGCAGGGTGGGGGCAGGGACGTCCTCTGACTCACACTCAACGTCTACATCAAAGCGTCCGACCGCCACATTTATCTCGAACTCTGCCATGCCTCGCCTCGCTCTCCTCGTCACTCCACTTCCCAAAACATTTACAACTCAACTCAAATGACGTGCACAATTGCTAGTGGTGTCTAGGAAGAGAATATATGAATGTATGCATAAAATCACGCCATAGTTAACGTTTCAAGACCCTGATATGCAAATACATGGAAGTGGTACCGAGTCCAACGTTTTGAAATGATTGGCTAATCAATAAGTACTGAGAAATGGGTTTTGAATTAAACGCTTTTTTACATCTTGGTGCATTTATTATCCGGGCTTGATGCCACATATATGGAACAGCTAGTCTTTGTTACTTTTGTGATAACTGGTATTGCCAAATCCTGTCGCATCGGGTTGCTTGACATTAGAATAATGAAATGTATCCCTAGTCCAAGGACAATTCCGCTTTTAGTTTCTAAGCACCATTAAAGTAAATCAAAGAAGTAAGTATAAAGGCCGTGGCTGTTGTTTTTTACTTTTTAAGCTTGGCACCTATATTGATTTTTCAAGCCTTTTATTAATTGCTAAAAGACCTTAATGGAATTCGACTATCCATTGTTCCTAGCCTCTTTCTTGTGTATAATTACCAGGTTGATATAATTACCGGTTGGAAATGGTTCACCCTCTCTGTCAAAGGTTCGTGTTCCGATCTTATAGCCCTTAATTCCATTTATAGTTGAATATTTGAATCAGTAGGAATTGTGTTAACGATGAACAGTCTCAGACCTTGATTAAAAAGTGCGGGAACATGATAGTAGGGTTTCTCATTTACGGGCGCGAGATGAATACATTAAACATCTGCAAAAATAGAAATATTTCGCATTATAAGTAAAATTTGGACACTCGAAACCTCTTAAGGTCCATAAATAACGCAGACAGATGACTAGTTGGGAATGAATCTAAATGAATGAATGGGTTAAGTATGAAAAGCCTTTTGTTGTAAAATAGAGTCTATAAACAACTGGGTACCCAAAGTTCTGCAACCGTCATTATGAGGATAGCTTTCCGACTTTTTATTTGAACATAAACTGCTCTATGAGATCGAAATTCATTCCCTGCCAAATACATGTGTCAACAAAGTCAATTTTGTGCCCCTGGCATACTCACATGCACACACAGGTCTTCTGCCCACAGAACTCAGCAAACGACAGAAGGCTGTGTTTTATACCTTTAAGGTGATGTGGGTGTGTCAAAGTGGTGTATGATTTTAAATCACCCCTTTTGAAAGTACAAAAACACAACATAAATATGTGAATGACTTTGACATGAATCGTACGCAAAAGATGTCAAAAAGTGACAAAAGCCGCAATGCGTCAAAGCGGTAATTTTTTCTCTATTTGGAAAGCACCTCTAACACTGCTGAAAATCATTTCCAGTGTATATTTACTTACTGTTATGTTGCTCTTCCATCCAGCCCAGTTGGACAAATCTGTTATTAAGTCCTTCATTTTAAGTATGCAATCTTAAAACAAGAATCTAGAGGATCACATAAGTGATGCTCAAACAGCTTTAAGAACTTCTAGAAAAGTGATATAATTTGGTTACAGCTAATAGCATCATTGACATCCAAGTAATCAACAATTTAAATTTATATGAACAAGATGGCTTCGACTGTTCTTTATTCGCATTTGTTGACTTCAGTGGTCACTTAGTCAAGGGGACTAAGTACTACATACCTCATGCAGAATATGCTTAGTGTCTACTACCCTTAAAGCGAGTCCCTAAAGGACCCGCATTGAGAAGGTTCAAGGAGTAGATCAATAATATATGACTGTCTATTGAAAACTCACTCGTGTGGGAAGCTTTAACATTTGTGGCAAGTAGATTGTCGCTCTTGAAGGTAGCACTTTGAAGTGTGGATTTGCGTGACTACTCATCATATCAGTTCGACTTGAGATGTCATTCTCTACCACCCATTTACCTCACCACAAGAGCAATAAGTCAATATGCAACCACCACAAGAGGATCGAGAATTATCAGTGTCACTTTTGACTTGGTTGGATGTAAGCCATTTATTCAATCAGGATAAATTTCCGTTTTAGAAAACTAGGTTACTTTAGGTATTCTCCCCATGTCCATGACTGCCATCGATTTATATCAAATCGCTCATTTTCTTTTTAAATGCGAAATCGGATAGCAAGTAATCGGGCATCAGGTATAGATCCGTGTGAATTTGCAGTAAAGGCAGTTTTACTACTAGCAGCTACTCAATTGACAAATTTTCCTCTTGACAACTTTTCTTCCCACACCAATTTCGCCTTATTCCAACTCTCCGTCTTAACCGAGGAACCTGACCGGGCTTTTTACATTTTCTGTCACCAAGGCATCGTATTTTTTTCCTTTAACACGGGATGCCTTTTTTGTAGTCCCTTACAGTGATTAAAACGCTAGAACAGTTGGTTTTAATCAACCATAGCTGCGATTAATTAAATCTTATTCCCTAAAATTAATTCAAATTTGTAATTTTTAGCATCGTTAAGTTGAATACTTATCAA
Organism: Echinococcus granulosus; assembly: GCF_000524195.1. Taxonomy (NCBI): domain Eukaryota; kingdom Metazoa; phylum Platyhelminthes; class Cestoda; order Cyclophyllidea; family Taeniidae; genus Echinococcus; species Echinococcus granulosus. Next base: position 619,559 of record NW_020170400.1, read on the forward strand.
AAATCGGCGCAATAATTCTCTATTACCCTACTGATAAGCAAACAAGTGGTAGGTGCTAACGACGCAGTAGTTTGTGAAATTTTCCTAGCCTGCGTCAAATCATTAGCACTCACGTCGAGAGGGGAAAAAGTGATTGTTCTGGGTGCTGTAAATGCAAAATTTAGTAATTGCTTTCCCATTAATTAAACGTACAATAACTTCCCGTCATTTGCGGTGTTAACTGTCCTAATGAGTACATCGAAATGCAATTTTTTTAACGGGAGTAGCTAACCTGATTCTTGGGCACCTGAGCCATTTGACTTAAGCAAAATCTATCAGCAGAAAGCTGTAGAATATTGACGGAACTACTTTACTAATGCTCACCTTAATTTGGGTCCAATGTGCACTGTTTGAAGGGTGATTGATGCCTGGTTGACGCAGTACGACTGCCAACAAATGTAGAGTGGTCAAATAAATAGTGGATTTGAAAATCCAGACAATTCCATATCAAAAAACCTCAATTTTACTATTAGACTTTGTAGATATAAATTTGCAGCAAAGGTCTGCACTTTTAAAGGCTGTTGATGCTTTTGATATGAAGATAGATTGTCATTGTTTTCTCCTTAAAGCTGTTTTATGTAAGTTCTAAACAATAATACCAAATTAATTTATTAATGTTATTGGCTTCAATAAAATGACAAGTTATAACAGATACTATCAAAGCGGTAATCTGAAATGCGCTTTTCATAGGATCCTGCAAAGTCAGTCTCATTTCAGAGCTAACTGGGTAACATTTAAATTGTTTATTTGTGCATTTTTGGCCAAAACTAGGCTAATTTAGTCGTCAGAACTGGGGTCCTAGTAAACGCAAACGGGGTTTATTGGAAGATAAAAGAAGAAAGATGCATGAAAACAGCATTTTTGTTTTTTAAGGTAAATTGTAGCGGCTATTGCAACGTTAGCAACACCGCATAAAAAATGATAAACCTACAAACGCTGCTCTAACGCAGTCGACACGCTGTGAAAATGGGTGATTTAAACGGAGTAAATTCATGGCTATAAAGGTACCAATTCAACCATTTACCGGATCAATAGATATACAGAGAAAGATGCATCACTGATGCTTAGTTAAAATATTTATCCATAGTTTTACTAAGGCGGTCAGTTAAGTACAAAACCTGGTCGGTTTTCTTCCTCTCCCACTCTCGAAATCTGCCTTTGATGCTTTTATTTTGGTGTGGACAACAGTTGTTTGGGTGGTTTATTTCACGTTGTGCACCTTGTCATACAAAATATCGTATCTTTAGACCATTCTGCTCCGTGATGCCAAAAATAAACGTATTATGGGTTCAGTAATAATCCCCGCCGTGGAATTAATTAATATCCAGGGGGCTGCAAGGGCCTCAAAAATGAGCGAATTTAGTTGCTTTGTTCAAAAATGTGTTATTATTAATAAATAAATAAAAAGCCTTTCAATTTCTAAATAACTTAATCTTGGAGCGACTATTCACTTAACTATGCATACATATTTATAAAAGGGTTTGACTAGGAAAGTAAATGTAAACCACAGGATCTGGATGTGGCTTTACGTTTGCTTAATTCCTCCTCTTTGTTTAAGGAGGCATCACTCATTTGAGGTTCAACGGAATACCCACCGCAAAGCAAATTCTGAGGCCGTTTAATTAAAGAGTTACCTTTTCTACATATTTTCGTTTGGTTAGGAAGGGAAAAGTGCATTTAAAGCAGCAAATCCAAGTTTCCTCCACGGAAGCGAATGTAGCTTTTGGGATGCCAGAATTATCACCTAGGCTACATTACAGCGACTGGAAAATCAGCGGGTGTGAATTTTCCTGCAGACGTTCAAGCTTACTTTAAAGCGCATTAAACGGGTTGAAAGTGGATTAGCATGGTGTCAAATTCGTGGATACGCAGAGTAGAATAAGAACCAAATCTTCTCCTTTAAATCAAAACAGTGAAGATCTTTCAAAGATAGACCGTAAAGCATGCAAATGAACCTACAGACAACAGTCTTTTTTACACTACTCTAATCCGCGCATTTTAAAGTCTACGTAAAGGCAGAAAGGTATAATATGTCAATACGCAAGTTTAAAGAAAGAAAATGCATTTAAAAAGCAGACAAAGTAATAGTTGGTTGAGTGAAAAATGTGAACAAATTTTCAGTGCTTCGGTAACACGGTGGCTGGTGGGGGACACTCCATGACCTCGGGAACCCGATAATGTAACGGACTTGAATAAGACCGACTTCTTAGTCATCAACAATGAGATCATGCTAAATTTGATTTGATAGCAAAATACTTAGCATTCGCTGGATTTGTACATTAAAAAACAGCTAAAACAAGAATAGACGATATTCGCAAATTTTCTTAGTGCAGCTGAGAAACTGAATGAATTATAAATAAAATAACTTGATTATTACAATGGGATTGCATTCTTAGGGGGATCGTGACGATTTCAAAAAGGGGGAGGAGGTTTTTTTCGTATCCTTAAAAGGGGGGAAGATCAAGCTATCCTACCCCTTTGCGCGCGCGTGATTTTCGTTGGTTCATTTCTTCCCCAGCGTTGCTCGCCTGCGCACACGTGCGCACCCAGTGATTGACATCGCTTTAGACAGTCATGAATCACACCGTTTGATTGGTTCAACAGGATCAGTGCGCGTGTCTACCCTCATATGTCTCGGCCTATCACTGCACAATGACCTTGTCACCACCAATGACACCTACCTTACCTACGGATTGGATAGACGAGCTTTGACTGCGGACGTGCTACCATTGCTGGCGTCCACATTGGCCATCATCTGACATTCACACTGCGTGCATAACCGTTTTGAGGCGCGCATGCACTCGATTGGCTTACTAACCCCTTCGTGCATTCGCATGTAAAAGTAACGCACATAAGTGAACCCAAACTCTAGACCGGTGTGGTAGCGTTGTTACGACCTGCGCCAACGTCTTCCAAATTTCACGACAGATAAATTTCCCACCCTCCTATCAATTTCATCACTTGTCTTCATTGAAAGTTTGGTGGTACACTGCAACACTCAATGACGAATCATCGTGATTTGGAATTATTCAAGCATTAAAAAGTGCATCCAGAGTCACATACATCGTCACTTCATTCTGTGTAAGTTTGCAAAAAAAGCTTTTTAAGTCTTTCGTTTTGATAGTTTAGTGGTCCCCTTTATGCCTTTTATGCATTTTCATGCAAAACTGTTTGATCAATCATGAGATGTTGATTAACGGAGAATCTCAACGAATTCATATTGCTTTGAGCATCTTTGACGGTGTTACTATTGGCTAAGAATAACCAGGATTTGTAATTATGACGTCATTGTATGTCATTACAAATGGTCTTTGACGTGTGATGAGTGGCATGGAGGATTCTAAAAAGTTAGTTCCTCCTTTCCTTATGCATTATGAGTAATCGCCTATTTCGTAATTCGTCCCTTCATATTTATTAAACTTACGCATTTTGCATTCCTCAACTTACTATTTTTGTGATTTTTAAAGGTTTCAATGATGAATCTAGTCGAGAAACGTCACTGCTTCGGTGACAGCGTTTTTTGACATTTTAGCTCCTATGAAATGTAGAACGGTTCCTGGTAGCTCAACGCTTCATCATTTGTTTCAAGTTTTTATATGAGTTCACCAATTCTTTGTAGTTGCCGATATCCACTTTGCTAAGGCCACGGGAATTTCCAGATGAATTATTCCATAGATCTTCTGACACTTCAAGGTTTTCCGGAGCTTCCAGTGGTCCTCCGGTGTTTGGTGTTGACCTGATTACTCAAAACGCGTATTGGAATCACCATTTTTAACAATTTTATGACTGAACTAATTTTGGCTGTCATAACTTCGCTTTACACACTTGCGATTTATTTTGCTTTTTTTGTAAAATTTAGTGAAATTCATGAAATTTTGAGGATTTCTTAGTCCTGCAAGAGATTCAATTTTGTATTCCACCCAAGTGCTTTAATGCAATTTTAATCTTTGAAAACAGGCCATTTAATTTCCCTTATTTCAGGCAAAACGAAAGGTCTTTAATGCCTTGGAAAACAACCCATATTTTTGTCCAAAATTTCAAATTGTGGTGATTTTGTGATATCCAAGTCTTATTTTTTAGCAGTTCTATTGACCACTGAAGTATTCTTCATCACAAAAGTAGTGTTTTAAATTCTTTGTGAGTTTTGACAATCTCATAATGTTTCGGAAATCGGTGATATTCAAGTTGCAATGTTATGTCCACTGAAAAGCTTTTTAATGTCGCAGGAACTGCATGTCTTCCATCAGACGTCGTAACCTTATTGCTTTTTGAATGGTTTTCCTTGCCACTGAAGGGAATTTTCCACAAAAATGGGGATGCTTTGGCTAAATTATTAGCCATAGTCTGAGGCAAAATTGTTTTTTTTTTCGGAAATCACAAAACCAGAAAACCCAAGGAGCTTTAGAATTTTTTCGTTCTAGTTTCGTTACTCATGGTTTTTTAACTTTCCGAGTGCTTCCAACGAAAGCTAATTAAAAATATATATTTTCAAAAATCTCCCGTACCCTGAATTTGTGTTTCCAAGATCCGTAAGTGTAGATGATGCATGTCTTTTATATCCAACTTGACCACTTTCGTCAAGCTATTGCGAAAAGTGGCGCGATTGTTATCATTCTTAAAATATTTGAATCCCTAAATGCGATGGTTTTGGAATTGATTAAGAAAAGACTATGATCCGAATGTGTATCATTTTCCTAGCACCTTGATTTTTTTGTTCAGGTTTCAAAATGTCAGTCTGCTAGCGTAATATCACGCGACTATGATTCATCGACTACTCAGATCAGTTGTCTTTACTCACACTCTAGAGCTGATTCATCACTCGTTTTAAAAGTCATGAGCTCCATGATCAGACTGATGAGATGCGAGTTTCATCCAAAATTTTCCTTTTATTCGCTCCCGCAAAAAAGTAAAATTAACAATAGTTTGGATTAACTTTTATTCAAAAGTGTAAAAATGCATAATTTGTGCCAAGGTCTGATCAACGTCATAACCAGTAGGTTAGGCAATTATGGGCACTATACTTTGACACGTAAAATGTAATTTGCATAATCCAGACGTCTTCTTGGTCTTCTAATCATAACACTAGGACTGCTCAGGTCACTTCCATTGATTGAATTTTCATGAAAAAGTTAATTCCCGCTTCCTGTCAATGTCAAATGAAGGCAGGTTGGTGCTTCCCAACATTTTTTAACGATTAGTCGGCTAGTCGACCAAACATCCATCCGTCTGTCCTCCCACCCATCCATCCATGTACTAGTTGTGTGATTCGATTGTGGTAAATCAGGTGCGTGGCACACACCAGACTTAGACAAGACAAACGCTTGTCTTTTTTCCACACCGCCTCTGTGAGTCACGTTAGCTCTCTGTGTATGTGATTTTTCTGACTGATGGACGAGTGTGTGGGTGAACGACAGTGGTGACCACCTAAATACTTTACTTTTTTAATCGTGGGAACGCTTGGGCTTGTCACACGCCAAGTCTCTTCTTGGTTGACACCCTCTCTTCCCCTCGGTCCTGATACTTCTCAAACACACACGTCTCTGATTTATAGTCTCTGGCTGACGACTTTTATGGAAAGAAAGTGACACTTTCTCGGAGTTTTGATGTTTCAATTTCCGTGCTCATGTTCGTGTCAACGCTTTGCCACCCGTAATTGAAACAGTGAAGCTACGTTGTTGAAGTTCGCGCTTAGTCGGTTCAATTTAGGGCGACTGCAAAGGAGAAATTAGGACTTGTCCTACAAAGTAGAGGCGAGGTGGCAGTGACAATGACAACAAAGACGCAGGACAGGCACGCAACTCGCATCAATCATGTGTCGGCGACGGTGGCGGCAACCGCTGTATTGGTCTCGTTATTGTCGTCTTAGTCTAGTGCGCGCGCACAAAAAGCCGGTCGACAGCTCTTGTTCGTGTGTATGCGTGCACGTTTGACATGTCGGCGCCTTGACAACTCCCAATGCACACATGTGATTAAGACAGGCGAGCGGGCAGGCGGACCGATTCCCTTGACTCCTGATTGGGTACAAGTAGTCTGGATTTGCATTTGCACGAGGGATGTCTATATCAATCTCTCCTTTCCTCTTTTGTGTAGAGCGATGCCACTGTTTCGTGCCGAAGCTGGAGTTCAATGAACGTGTTGTCCTCGACAAATCCATCGCTAACATCGGCGCCTACTAATTCGTCGCCGCGGCCGCCATCATCATCATCATCATCGCCACCGGGACAAGCTCAAACGCAAAGCTCAACAAAAACGACACCACCTGAATCACCAATGACTATCGGAATGACTTTCTCTTCAACTGCCAGCAAGACGCGACCCCTGGATCTATCCGCCTCGGATAGGATTACTGCAACCACCTCTGCTAACTTAGTTTCCCTAGAATGTCCCAAACTAATAAAAATAGAAGAGGAGAATATGGAGAGGGAGGAAAAGGTTTCCACGATCAATGAAATATCGGCCGTTGAGGCAGAGAAGCCTTTAAAAGTAGAGAGTGAGGAAAAGATCGCCTCACCGGGAGAGAAGTCTTTCAAATCAGTGGAGACAGCCATCTCAGAACATCCGAGGTTGGAGGAGGTTTCAGCTCAGCTGAAAACTCTGACGGAGTTTTTTAAGACCCTTACCAACTCATCCTCATCCCTGGACGCCACAGTAGCATCTCTTCATGCCCTAATCGGAAAGAAGTCCGACAAAGATGCGGGGAGTGATGCAGGTTCCCTGGAAGCCCTTCATCAACTCGGCTGGCAATTGATAAGTCTCGGAAGAAATGCTTCACGTACTACTCATTCATTCATTCCAACATCCACAGGTCCGTCGTGGATGCCTGGAAGTAGACAACAACCTCCTCCACCACCCCCACCGCCACCACCACCCTCGCAGTCACAATCACAACAACCGCTCTCACATGTTCAACATCCCCAGTCTTCTATGTCGGGGATTTCCATGCGCGGAAATCAGAAGTACAGTGCATTCTACCAACACACCAGGAAGCATCAAGTGATTGAAGAAGCGGAGTCACTTCGACAATCTGTCGCAACTCCCGCTCCACCTTTTCATCGCCTTGGATTCCCTTCCAGGCGTGTGAATGGACCCGCTCTTCCAAGCCACACAAAAGGACACTTTTCCAATCCGTCTGGCGGTCTGGAACCATCTTTGAAACCTTCTGTAATAAGTCAACGGTTGCAGAGCGAAATAACTTCGCCACCACGCAGTCGAGAAACGGCTTTCCTTTGCAGTTGTGGAGATGATTTTGAGAGTCTCTATGGCTTCACCCTTCACATGCGTGACACAGGACACAAACCCCGCAGCAGTCAGCCGGAACGCGACATCCCGAAGTTGGTGCGAGGCCAGGATATGTGGATCAACAGTGAGACGGAGCAGACGCGGGAAATTCTACGGTGCATGCGGTGTAATCAATCCTTCCGTAGTCTGCCCGAGTTAACAATGCATATGATGAAGACAAGTCATTACTCGGAGATTGTCTATAGCGATGCGGGGCGAAATTTGCTAGCTAGTCAAACCTTCTCATCCGTAGCGGAGAGAAATCGATCTGGAAGCTCCATGAATACCTCTTCGTGGAATCCTACTGGTTTGAAAACGTCATCTTCTTCGATGTCTCTAAAAAGACCTATTCGAGGCAGTGTACCTTCTCAAAATGGACTTGCAATGTCTTCCGAGCCTACGAAAAACATTGAGTCATCTACGATTGAGAAGAAAGTGAATGGACATCCAGAGGCACCTCACATAGGAAACAAATCGTCGCGCCTGGAGGAGCCGCAGAAATGCGAAAGACCTGCAAGTTCATATGAGATGCACGTAGTGAAACCTTCTCCAAAACCAGCGGCCTCACCAGAAGCTCTGTCCTGTCCATCGGACCTTCAACGAAGTGCTGCATCCTCGCCACGAAATGAGGGGGAGAAGCAAGAGCAAAAGTATCTCAACTCACCAACTTCCAGTCGGGAAAACACCAGTCCACGAGCATCCGAAGAAGAGGCATCTCGCCGAGGCTGTACGGACAGTGTGATTAGGCAAATTGAAAGCTTCGTGGAGAAGAGCCTGCCAAAATCCAGCACTTCAAGTCCGGTGGCCTCCAGAACTCCAACATGGCAGCAGAGGCAGCAGATGCAGGGTCTCATAAAACCGGCGGCATTTGGACGCTGCAATCTCTCCCCATTAACTGAGACTGATACAAGTAGGTCTACCCCGGATAAGTGCGTACAAAGAAAACGTCGTTTTTCCAGTGGATCCTCCAATTCTATGGCAACTTCCAGTGTCCCGACTGCCAACGCATCCACCGAAGTGTCGGCAGAGAAGCGTCCGCTTTTGGCCAGCTTTTCTGCTGAAGTTGGAGGCCCCGAAAATCCGTTGTCTTCTCTACAAAAGCTCGTAGAAACCACACATCAAAGTGGAACGGGCTTAAAAAGCCCTATTAGACCATTTAGTCAGACTAGTGAAATTTCACCTGTACCATCCAATCAATCCAATGACGTGGAAGGCTCCGGAGGGGTTAAAACTGCACCTTCAACGGCAGAGGCGGTCCATCAACAAACCAGTATTGTCGCAGCGCTCTCAGCGCTGCAAAACTTAATGTCGAAGGTGTCAACCCCTTCACCTACCGCCAATTCCTCCAAACAACCGCAGACTTCACCACCCAATTTGGACTTTCTTTTACCTTCAAACGGTGAAAACGACACAGCTAATTGGATGGGACTCCTAAGTACTTTCCTCAACGCGACGAAGCAATCGGATACAGAGTCAAAGAGATCTGAAACGAGTCTATCAATCTCTAATCTTTCTTCTTCAAAGATGTTCGAGCAGCCTTCTGCTGTGTTTCCAGCTGGAGGATTTGAGTTCAGCGCTGTAGCGAAAGCTCAACCCCTTTCGGTGCATATGAACCCACCAACGATGACTTCAGCAGGTCCTAGCATTGTAGCAAACATCACCAAGAAGGCAAAATGTCACTTTTGCGGTAAGCCTTTTGCAAATAAAGGTCAAGTTCGTCTCCACATTAGCAAGAATAAGTGTCCATGTCTGCTTCAACAATCTGCATTGGCTAAGCCGTCAGGAGGTGCTACATCGGCAAGTACTATTGGCTCACAGGTTCCAGATAAGCATGGGCTGCCGTTTCCCTACCCCGGATTTCCACCTGGGGCTGCGGATTTGAGTAGATTTTTCTCACCACCTCCCCCACCAACGCATCATCAACAGCAACCCGCCCAGCAGACCACACAGCCACCATCATCATCACAACCTTCAGTACCTCAACAGTCAACGCAACAGAAATCGACGGATACCAAACCCCACGCAGAGGCTGCTGCTCTAGCTGCAATTTTACGACATTTCAATGTCACGCAAACTGGCAGGCCAGCAGGTCTGAAACCTACAGATGTTTTGGCGTCTCTGGCAAGACCAACAGAAACAAATACTGGGAACGTTCCTGCCTCTTCAAACCCCCTCTTTTCCATCTTCTTTCCTTCAACCAACATTGCTGCTGCGGCACCGCCCCCACCACCACCACCGCCACCACCCCCAACGCAACCTGTGGATACGGCCGGACTAACTCCAGAGCAGAAAGCCTTGTTCCTCTTCGCGCAGGCTATGGTCTCTCTAGCTGTGGGAGCATCTAGTACAACAACTAGTGGCAAAATTGGAGAAGAAATGACTCAACCGCAGCCACCACCGCCGCCTCCTCCACCTCCCCCACAACTACCAGCGTATCCACCATTAACAAGTCTTCTACAAAACTTTAACATCACTCCGACACCACCGCAAGAGGTGGCTGTGAATCCTGAAACTTTGGAATCCTATTTGAGCGCGATTCGACACCTCGCGTCGTTGGGAAATGCAGCGGCTCTAGCGGCAGCGACAGTGGGTGTTGCCTCCACAGCTTCGATGACAGGGACTAACACTACCACAACGACGACGGCAACAGCATCCATGGTGTCCTCAAATTCCTTGACTGGTGGTGAGAGTGTGCCAGTTGCTACTAAGGAGGCAGAGTCACAGTAATTAAATTTTCATTTTCAAGTAGTCGGGATTCCTTCTTTCTTTCCTATCATTTCTAGTCCCTATCTGTTTTCTTCTTCATCTTCCCTTCCTCCTCTTCTCATCTCCCTTTAAAGTGTTGTAAATAAGTGGTATACCAATAAGCGTGATTGTGTGCCTAAGAGGGAACTTTTGGACAAAGAAACAACTTGCTATTCGAAATCCCATGTACATATACATATAAACAGATGATACGTCAAAAGCTACTTTACACCTTACTTGCCTCTGCTCCTACCTTTTTCTGGGAATTGAAAAGAGAGGAATGGACGCAGAAGTTGTCGATGTTGAGGTCTATCCGCTTGCCTCTTCGTTGCTTACTTAACGCCTCTTATTATGCCCAAGATTGGTGCTTCTACCAACTTGTTTGGCTTACACTGTGCCTAATTTTTACTTTAATGATCTGCAACGGCTCGATTTTCTGAGTTTGACCTTTAATTGTTGACATTTCCAAAACTGACAGTTTGTGGAGTTTTTGTAGCTTAAATAAACTCTATTCACTTCGGTTGTTGCTAAGTTTACAAAAAAACTTAAAAAAACAATTTTTCAGCTGCGCATAATTGTAGTTCCATTGAGTTGCGTACAACTCGGTTGATTTGACGCCTTCTAGATCAACAAATTACTGGTTTTGTAACACATTCGCATCACATATTTAACACCCCCTACACGTAAGGTGGATTCTATTGATCTAGTTTACCCTGTAACCAGATCGATACTTTATCGATTCTCCATCGTCATCATGTGAGTAATACACAACGGGGGTGTACAAATCGATCGGTACTTGAAACCTCACCAGTTAGGAGTTTTACTTGAGGATGGAATTTTCCGCCTCCATATGGCTTTTTTAAATAAAGAGATGGTTTGGCAAAAAAAATTTTGGATAAAATCGGCGCCACTCAAAATTCTCCTCTAGCTATGCACAATCCCATAATGGCGCGTGGGTGCGTACTGAGGGATCAAAGGTGAATTTGATTGAAGGCCGCTGTCATTTCCCATGGCAAAAACAAACGCGTGCGACGCATGCACACAGACACACGTGTACACGTACGCACGCGTTCAAGTGCGCGGAATGGGGCTGCGCGCAAGGGCGTGACGCTAGGGGTAATCGCACGTCCTGTTGACGGCTCTTTCATGCCCACTTCAAATGTGCGCTTTGTGCGATGAAATTGTTGGGGGCAAAGTGTGAATGCTAACGTGGTCACGATACTACTTACGTATGCAAAATTTTCCCTAATCTATCTTATGCACTACTTAAATGTCGTCGCCTGTTCTACGTTTGAACGTAAAGTAGCAGTTTTATTGGGGTATTTGACCATGTGAATCACTTCAATTATACACTTTTGAGTCTCCTAGGCCCTCTGTAAGTTGACTTTAACAACTTTTCCAAAAGCATTTGGAACACTTCAATGGGGACGCCATTGTTCATCCCGCTTCAAAAGGGGGTGATTGGGACGATGTTTGGGTATAACTCAAAGGGCAATAGGAGAATTTCTTTTGCAGATGCTTAAAAATCTACAAGAAATGCCACCGAAATGTCATTGAAACCGTGTTGAATTTGGCCAATAATGTAAAAAGTCTAAATATGCAAGAATTTGAAAAGTCGCCAAAAGAAAAGCCCACGAAATTGAAATGCCAGTATTGAATTACGGTCATTGAATTAGTAATAACGGCGAAAGAAGGCATGAAGGAAGCCTTATGGAAGTAAACTCGACGTTTATTTTCCTTGAGAGTCCTTCCAACTTGAACCATCGTCTGTAGTAGAGCATCCAGTCTTCAGTTAAAAATGACAAAATCACCACTTCAATGCAGTTTGCCAAAAGAATGTGAAGAGTAGATCCAGCCAAATCTGCAAGGTACATCTCACACAAATGATACTCGGGTGTGACCTTAAATTCCCATCCTTTGATTTATAACTGAAATAATGGGCACAGTGCTAAATGTTTACCTGCCAACTGCTACATAGGTAATTTGGTCTATTTACCATGATGAGCGTACAACTGCAGAAACCTACTTTTATGGGATGCTTTAACGAAACATTTAGCGCCTCAGTAGCATGTACTCCCTTGGGACGTCCGTTAGCGCATCTCAACCATGGAAAATTCACTTTCATCAATCAAATGTACAGTTTACAAGTATTTTATGAATGAACCAGGGCTCTTCATTATCTGCTCCACATAATTATGGAGTGGAGGTAATTCACATTTTATTTAATTCTGACTTTTCACTCTGACACTTTATGCGTCCACATGCATCAGACACTTCAAAATGTCACATCACTTAGGGACTAATCACTCCTGCACTTGTCACACTTAATGTCACTTGCCATGACACACTTGATAGATGCATGTGCACATTTTTATCCGCAAGGAGTCTTAAAATGACAACTATCGCATTCGCTGCAAGTATCACATATGGCACGCCCAAACGTCACAAACTGGTGACTTATGCTGTGTGCCATTACATGATCAATGGCTGTATCAAATGGTGTGGCAAACAGATTTTATTAAATGAGGGCATTCATTCGTCACCAGGGGGCTTTTAAATTGACAGGTCTGATAAAGCCTGTGTTGATGCCATATTAGGACAGTAAGGTACCGCCTTGACTGTTAGTGGTAGACTTATCCCTGGTACCTTGATAACGAACGCGTTATACTCAGCAAAATTGCGTTACAAATATAGAAAAAATTTCTAGTTAACAGACAGTTAGAGATTTTCAGCTAAATGTGAGTCACATTGTCAAAAGTAGGAAAGGGTGGGGAGAAAAGTCCTGGTTGACAATAAAACAAGGCAATGAGGGATAAGCGTGACAAAAAAATACGTATGAAATTAACGTTAGTCTAGAAGACACTTCAGCACTGACATATTTGTTTTTTTTTTGGGGTGACCGAATGAAAAACAAATTTAAAATACACATATTTTAAGGTGTTTATAGTCTGTAAATGCGGAATTAATCGTTTTATTGTCAAAAATACTTCCAGTTTGATGATTGGACAACACACTTCTTAGGCATAACGCAGGACCAATGAGAGCTAAGGGAACAGGTGCATCAGTTTCCACGTTTTTCCACTTAGCTAAGGCATGAAATAACTTAATTTATTTGATATAAAAATGTAAATGGAACAAAAACTCCGAATTTAGATGTAAACGCCGAAAGTAAAACAGATAAAATACATATTTACCTTCCAGTCTAACAATCAGGGGCATGGCATTTCCACTTCTATTCGGCCAAAGGTGTAGTAATCGATCACTACATAATAAATATGTTTATCTTTAACAAAAAATATAAATACTGATAACTAGTTTTTGAGGGGTAAAACAACTTTTCTGACAGGAGACCTGTGTAGTCAAGTGGTCAACGGGTCGTCTTCTGAAGGACCGATGTCGTCTTAGACGGCTTTCCTGCTGGTAACTGTGACATTAGTGACAGTGACAGTGTCAGTGACAGCGGTGGTTTTGACACGAGGTTTACCAGACAACCTGCCTGACAGGCCTTCGCGACATGCAAAGAGTGATATGAATAATTAGCTAATCTGTCCTCACCCCTACTACAAGTTGACATTTGTGCTGTGGTGGAGATGGTAAACGTAAACAAAACTAGAACACTTTTTTTGACATAAAATTCTGCCTTTCTTGACTAGCAATCTCATTATAAGCTTTTAGTCTAACTAGTGTTGTCTGATCTCCCACTAACTTTAAATAAGGGGCTATGGTCCTGTGTTGTTGTCGCCACGATGTGAATTTTACAACTTTGACAAAAGGAAAGAATATTTTGGGTTTTACAAACAATTAAAGGGACTTTTTAACTTACCCGCCGATGGAATAGAGTCTAATCTTATAACACAGGTGCTTCACTGGTGGCGACTTTGGCGAACCTACTGAATTTGTTTAATAATTCCACTTCCTTTTTTGGATACAAACAAAAGTGTCTGTGCCAGTATCGTCTGCCTCCCTCTCCCCCATTGTGAAGTGTAATAAGAGGTCTTAAATTTCCGTTCAACAATGAAACCTTCTTCAGACTAATTGGCCTGGGAAGAAATTTGATCCTACACATCATTGATTGAGAGTTACAGAGTGTACAAATACTAGCTGTAACAGTTTGACCTTTACCAAATGAACCAGCCGTAGAGAATAAGTGCGTCAGCAAGCATCACTTTCTGAGGGTGAAGTGATACCCTAGAAGATTTGTGCAATAGAGCATTTGGGGATAACTTTAATGACTTTGCTCCAATGGAGCTTTTTGAATGAGGTTAATGAAATACAGACCAAAAGGCAGCATTTCAGGTTTATTGCCCCCTGTTAGTGGCATCCAATTGCTTGGCGGATTACACCATTCGCTTTAAAGCAATCAAATTAACTTATCTTTTTGATCTAAAATTATTATTTTAATCAATGGTGTTATGCTCCTTCCTGTGATCAATGATTAAGGGTCCGCCAAAATGTGATGCACTCGCAGTTCAGGTACTCAAAAATCCGATGTGAGTAAATTTAATATACTTTTGATTGTGTCCGGTAAAAGTGTTTCTCAATTGACAATCCGAGCAAAATGGAGACTTTAAATAGGTCATTTTAGTTATTAAAGCAAATATTATTTCGTTGTATAGTTTCCCCCATTTTTTTCGGGTGATCGCTGGCTTACCTATTGTCCATTTGTCATCACAACAAAAGAGTTGCTTAAGAAGTTATTCATAAGTCAGTTGTTTGTAAGTTTTGCATCTCATCGACTTCATACAAGCTCTGATTACCTTCTTTTAGTTTAATAACTTTGTACACGCTGAAGGCAGATCAATGCTTCGAACCGAACCCATTTAACAAGGCGATTGATGGTCTTGGGAACACTTTTTTGAATACCAAGATTTAAATTATCTTAAGAGAGCGTGTAGTATGCACCTCTTCCGAGCCACCACCAATCTCTCAACTCATTGTTGTTCAGCTATTTTGTACACTCGCCCACCACCACTGTCATTCTAGAAAACATAATAAATTAATGGTTTAAAAGAGCTGGAGGGCTACCATCCGTATGAGGGCCCACGGGCTTATCAACCAATCACCTAAATGAATGCGGTACATGCCAGCCATATTATGTATATACATTAAAGAATTTCTAACTCCTCCCTTTCTACGCGGTAGAACAGCTCTGATGTTCTTCTACAGGGGGTAAGCGGGAGGAAAGATGGCTTGATTAATTCAACTACTAAGTAAATGCGGATCCCATCCATCATGTCTACCATACACACAGGCACGAAAATGTGTGCTTGTCTGCCTGTCTATCTGTCGGTATTTTGATATGGTAATGCAACCAAACTTTCATCAAAATGTATGTGTTGTGGTGTGTTCAGACATCCATTAATCTGAAACGGCGTACCGTGTTCAGCTAACTTTCATTTGTCTCCCTTTTGAATGGATGCAATTGGTAAAGTTGGTAAATTGCTCTTCATGGTCTAAAAAAGTATTCGGCTGTATTTATTTGAATTTCGCTTGATACTTGAAAAAACATTCTTTACTAAAATAACCTTTTCTTTATCTTTTAAAAGCGCTACAAAATAGGAAAATATTTCACAAAGTCATTTTTTGTTGCTGGTCTTCCCACTCCACGAGTTTTGTGGTGCCGTATTCTGCTACGCAACATATCTCTTCCACATCACTCTGGGGAAAGTACTGGCGTCTTTGTTTCACACAATAAAGTTGACCAAATTCGTGGTATGCAAAGATGAATTTTTAACACCTCAATTGGCTTGTCGTGCTCTGCTGTTCAATTTAGACCCACTTTTAATTTTTTCCTCATTTTGCTAACGATTTTCGCGAAATCTCTTATCATAAACCTGTAATGGACCGCAAAGCCTAAAAAATTGCGTAGTTTTACTTGATTTTTTTGGGGATTAGTTACGTATACAAATGACCAAAATATAACTTCTATAAGGTAGACTCTATCAACTAAAAAAAGCCTCCAAGAAATTTTCATAACTTCAGGCTTAATATGACATCAATTTCTTGAATGCTCCCTAGCAATGACATAAGTAGCTTCCTTTTAGATGGATGTCAGCCATTCTCCTGTAATAATTTCTGCCAAAATTGGATCATTTCAATGAAAGATATTTCATTGACTTGACAACAATTTACAAATGTTCATGGACTTATTTTCTGCCTTCTTGCGACAAATATGCTCTGATCATGCCTCGATTATTGGTAGGTAAAGCAATTACTTTATTTCATGTCGTCTTGGCTAGTGACCAATTAAAGAGACCTCTTCAATGTTCCTTACCTTTAATTTTTAAATCTTTGGGTACCTTCCAAATATCGGTATCACCATGTTATTGCTAAATTCAAGCAAACCATCAATTTGTCTTGGATAATCTTGTTTTCTGTCAAAACCGAAAGTTTATATTGTTTTCTTCTGAAAACTTGTCACTGTTTGAGAGTGATGTGATCAATATAAAGATTAAAAAAGAAAGAAAGAGAATGCTGATACTATAAATAGGAATAAGTTAATAAGAATTTCTGAAGCAAACACCATAAGCAGCGTTACTTTAGATCGGCCACCAATTAATAAAATCCTCCGTAATTTTTGTTATAGATGAACAACAGCTTCGAACAGGATGCTACCCTAAAGAAAATTTAATGTATGAGTGTGGATTTTACGAAAAGAAAACACCAACAAACAGGGCAGCAATGGGTAACACTCAATGCACGGATTTTAAAATCACCTCAGGTAGGCGTTGCCACTTACGTAAAAAGAAAGCTTAATCTTAAAGTTCAGTTTTCAACAGGAAACTTTGTGGCGAATAGAACGTTTGTTGAGAATAACATAACATTGGAATTTTCCATCGAAGATCTCGTAAATTGTGACAGCTTCTGTAGCATCATATTTCACAATTTATCCATGGAACGGCATTTTTCATTTTACTTACTTGTAAACCCCTTTGCTAACCTCTTCATGAAATCGGAAAAAGTTAACCAGGAATGGAGCATCCTGTTGAAGCCACGAAATAGGAATAACTTAAGAGAATTCAATGCAGTGATTGACATCTTCACAATGATGATGCAATGAGATGTATTAGCATGGAGCAAACTGAATCACAGATGCAGGGAAGTACTCGTGTACTGGCAAAGTAACATGAACGAAATGTCATGTTTGCGCAGGTTAAGAGCCCTCTAGATAAATTTGCAACTGAATAAAGCATTACTCTGCCACACCAAGACCTTCGCTTCTATTGAGTGCCAGTCTCACCTCTCTCCTTGATATCATCGAAGTAGGCGATTTTAAAACTAACCACGAGCTAGGTACGGAGGCTGTATATTGTCAACTTCATTGTGCAGAGCCTAATTCCAGGCGCCAGTCTATCAGTCACCGTCACGAATGCGGATTGCTGCTCGACTACTCAAGTCCAAAGGGAAATATGCAATTAATTTACCACGTAACTAAGAAATCGCCTTGGTTATGACTAACGCAATGTCGACTGCGACCAGTATTGCGGTGGTACATCGTCCTGCATAAGTGTTACTGCATTTCGCACTGATGGTGTAAAGTCTGTATGATATCATGGAATTGAAATGGTGTCTCTCGACAATATGGCACCCAGCGACACATGATTTTGACTCCTAGGTTGCTGAACTTAGCTTGAATTGGAAAGTGACCTTTGCCAGTTTATAATATTTAAAGGGCAATATTTTTGTAGGTAGAATGCGCTACAAGTAGTTTGTTTAAGCCAACTACTTCAAAGACTATTTTTAACCTCTTCATTGGTTGTATTCTTTTGCATTTGACGTAACCTGTAGAATGTAAACGACTATTTATGTTCATCACAAACCATAGGTATGTGCCAGTAAATTTGTGTGGCACCCATTCTCGTACTCCACTATAATTGAGGCCCATAGCATGGAATGCTGAGTGATCTCAATGGATGTGATTCAAAGTTTCCTGCCACTCGAACTTTTCAAAATCGAAATTTGTACTCCAACAGCTTTACGAATTGATTCTCGAGCAGCGCATGGAAGCGCAATAGTAGAAAATGACCCAAAAGTAGACTTAACAGCAGCTAAAAGTCGGACGCATTACCTTCATCAGGCCATTTCCGATTTCCTCGGATGATAATGCATCTTTTATTGATAATAGATTAACTCGGAATGGGTGATCAAGATTAGGAGGCAACATAACACCTTTATAATCTCAACTTTGCTGATCTTCTAGTCTGTCTGAAGGTTGGAGTATTGGTCCTATACAGAACCATTTCCAAACGAATGACTACACCCGTTTTAGGATTGCCATCTTCAATAAAGTGATTGGGAGGAGTCCTAACAGTTTCCAAGCATCTTATTCTTCAATGATTAAGCTTTTCAAACACCGTCAAAATCTAAGAGATTAGAATTTTCCATTCATTTATCTGACACGACGTTGGAAACAGTGTTTTTCAACGTGGAGAATAGGCTTTTACATTTAACAGGTCAGTGACTTCAAAATACATTTATGTAAATTTGAAGCAAAAACTTTCAAAAGTCATATTTAAAATTTGTGCCAAAGTTCAGTAAATTTGATTTAATATTTAAATCTCCCAAATCAACTTATCAGTGGTATAAAAGTAGGCAGCACTGTTAGTGCGGTGACAAGGAAGTAATTAGACAACATTTCTGGTTAAAGGAATGCTGTGCTACTTTTGGAAGTGTTTTGCAGATATTTCAACAACAATGCACCCATTAGTCAAGGTGTTTTTTGCACAAGTACGTACTTTTACATTTGCCAGCATGCCAAGTTAGATGCATTCTTCCACCGAGTTCTTTCATTTCACTTTGTTAAACAGGTTCTTTTATTGGAAGTAGAAAAATTTGAAATTTAGCACTCAGCAATTATAACTGCTTCCTTAATTATCGAAGAGTCGTTTGGCTACAATAAAATTACAGTCTTATTTAGTACAGTACTATAGAAGGAATGCTGATCGAAATTGAAGGCGTTCGTGAAATATGTTTGTAAGCCTTACCAAAGAGAGGAAAAGAGCATTCCATCAGATGATACATATTTTAAACATAAGATGTAGAAATGCCGGGAGCTTTAATTTCATCTCCACCGATGTGTGCGTGATTATACCGCCGTCTAACCTGACAAATGCAAGGCGCTCCGGACGTCAAGTCGACTACAGCTGCAACCACAAGGAGCGCAGCAAGAGAATGAAACGAAAACTTAACAACTGAAAAAGGCTGCGGACAAGGTAAGTAAATTAGGATTTGAATTGCTTTAATATCCAATAACTCTACCGTCTAATTTTTCGAGACATTACTTATAACTGACGTTGTATAGTCTGCAGTACTTTACACATTGCAAGCACAGACACATCAAAAATTCGTGCTTAAATTTCTGTTTAGTTTGAGCTAAAAAACTGATTTAATTTAAACATAGTTAAAAAATTAGCCTTCAAAATAAATATTACTAAATTTTGGTAACGGGAATAATATTTCTAAGGTGTTTGAAAAAGTGGGATCTTATTTTAAGACAAGTAAAATGTGATGGCTGTCTGGCGAAATACCATTGAATTAATAGAGGGATCCTTTCTGAGCACGCCTGAGTGATTCGCCAACATTGCCAAGCTTTGGAACTACTTCTGTGAATGGCGATAAAGGCACCCCCCAAAGCTGTACAACAAATTCGACAAAAAACCTCCAGCGGCTTTGGAACTGAGTTTCATATCGTGTTGTAAAGAGTATTCTATGCTACGAAGACCCAAAATAACAAAAGAGAATACAATACAATACAATAAAGGGTGCCATACTGCTGTAATGATGCATATCCAATGACTTTGAGTGCTTGTAAATCACCGCGTACATTCTGCATGCCTATGCAAGGTGCATAAAGTGATTGCAGTGAGTTATGCCGAGAAAACTTGTAAGTGCCCCTCTGATCACCTAATTTTACTCTATTAAAATAATGAATATCAAATTACTTATTCCAGTTTAGAAGTCGAGTTAAGTGACAATTTGGCTAAATCTCATGTCACCCCATCGAAATTTCCATTTACCACATTATGTGGCAAAAAAGAGGGTGCGAAATGGAGAAAAATTCACCAAATTTGTATTCAATAAAACAGGGGTAAAAAGTTGACTTAAAAATTTAGAGGCAAATCTAATTGTGCGAAGAACACTCGCGTCTTAATAATGTAGGGCCCCTAGCCTTTCCTAAAGTCGAAAGATGGCTAAAACCGGGACAGAATATGTATTGCCGATGCACAGATGGGTTGAAGGGCCAGCGGCATGACTCAATGGCCATGCCGGTTAGCAGAAGTACAAAGTCGGAGTTTTAAGTGTCCATGTATTGAAAACTGGAGAGTTAACCAAACAAAGTATTACATAGCCCCTCTCTTCTTTTTATCTTCTTCCCAGGCACTCCCCTTGGTCAACTTCCTGCATCGTACATCGCAGTGTAGTCGGTGCCGTGAGAAAAATACTCACAAACCAACCACGTCAGTCACTAAATTTGCTTGAAACGAGAATGATGTTTGATCGCAATGTTACTGGCACATCTTGGCAATTCCAATGTTTCTGGAGTTTTGCCATGTTTATGAGCAGTGTAGGGAGAAGAAGCAATGTGCTACCCATCTCCATGTCCATCGCTAGTCGTAAAAACACTGATTCAAAAGCAGGTCAATCTAGTAAAGAATGGGATAAAGAGTAGTTACTTGGAAATTTGCTTTCGCATTTATTCCTTTTTGATACTTTGCCTTTACTTCGTCGCTACTCAGCCAATTCTACCTGGATTCTATCCATCTATTAAAGAGGTAAAAGTGGTGTTGCACGTT
This sequence comes from Echinococcus granulosus, assembly GCF_000524195.1. Taxonomy (NCBI): domain Eukaryota; kingdom Metazoa; phylum Platyhelminthes; class Cestoda; order Cyclophyllidea; family Taeniidae; genus Echinococcus; species Echinococcus granulosus. Next base: position 640,414 of record NW_020170400.1, read on the forward strand.
CGCTTATTTAATGTCTTCATGCTAGTACCATAGACAGTTACTTAACGGACCTTTTCTGATAATTTACAGTTGGAGCTGCTTCACTTGTTAACAGCGCTCTTCCAAAAGACAGATGGGATAGTTCTCGATGGTGGACATCACTATTAACCCTTCTGACAGGAATCTTCACAGGTTCTTTAGGTTCTAGCAATCAGCAATAGGAATCAGAATAGTCGCTTTTTGGATGAGGCTCGCTTTCAGCTGCCATTAACGTGGCGACTCGGGTCTTCTGTGAAGTCAAAAGAAGTCATAATATTGGGACAGAATGTGTAATGCCGACGTAGGGAACGGCCGAGCGGCTAATGGCACGGTCAGGAGGCCATACCACCTAGCGAAAGTACAAAGACGAAGCCTTAAGTGGCCACGTAAACAAAACTCGCTGGTTAAACAAACAATCAAAGCATTGAAAACGTAATGTTCGCGTGTTAATGGAGATTATATTTCAAAAATTACCTTTATTACTCCCCTTTTAATTGGCGGATTATTATAATATATTGCAATATAAATGTCGACTAATAGAATATGGAAAAGTGTTCCATATTTAACAATTGATTACCAGTTTTTTAAAGAATAACTTCTAGTAGACCTGTCACTGTGATTTGTGTCTTGCTGCCCTTGAACTGCACTAAGGTCACAATGGGTTAACAATTTTCACTGAATTAGTGTTAGAAGTCACTACTGAGTGGACACTAGTCAGAGTTGTCCAGTGAGGTGAAGACAACAACAGCAGCTAACAAATTGGAAGACCCCAATTTTTCCTCCCACCGGCTCGGTAAATACGGGAATTTTCTAGGGAATGACATAAAATTGGTAATAAATTAAATTTATGCCTTAATCAAACAAATGGATTTACACTGAAAGTAAAAAAAGAAAAAGTTGAACATTTTAAAGAATCCCTACAAAATTAAATGCAATTAAGACGAATAAGAAATAAGTCTCGCAAAATGACACCATTTTTAACTATTTTAAAATGAAAAAATAATTTAAGAAAAAAATAGTGCGCTTTTTAGGAGTTACGTCAATGAAAGGAGTACAACTTTCACGTAAATTTTTGATTTTTTTGTCTAAGACGATTAAATGGGATAAAATACTTTAGGCATTTTAAATAGCCAAGTCTTGACATTTATCGACAATAATGACCATCGGTCACTTGTTAAGTTATTATTAGGTTTTTTAGCGGAAAAGTGGAACTATGAAAGGCTATTTGCTATAAAACACAGCGCATTTTAGTCAAACACCAAAGTTGCAAACCAATGCCGAAGTAAACAACTTTAAGCGTTCCAGTTATTATGCTTTATTTTGAGTCAGATGGGCCATACTACTTAATATTAGAACGGATGAAGAGATAAGTGAAGAGACTTGTGGTGAGACACATTGCAGCCCACTGTTTGTGAGAGCAAAACTTTTGTCTAGGCTATGCTATGGCATTTTCATTTTGAGCTAAAACTGTCAAGAAAACACTTCAACACCTGGTACCTAGAATTTCATTAATTTATCTAGAGGAGTACTGAATTAGTAAAAAGCGAGACACTACAACGGATAAGTCCGCAGGCGGATAAACTGATAGATTTTAAGCGAAGTAGCAGACTTATTACCAGGTAGCTTGATTTATAGATGGATTGGTAGATAAAGAGAAAGCGTGATAATTTGCGGCGGTCAAATTAACCAGTGATTCGTTCATTTATTTCTACGAAATATGTTAAAACAAAGCAGTTTGAATCAAAATAGGAGTCTACCGTGTTTTTGCACATCGAAGGGAACAACAAACTTTGTAAGGAGCTGAGAGCGCAACTATTACGTGTCCGTTTAGCTGTCGGTAAGATTAGAGGGACGTTAAGTCAATAGACTGGTTCTCCTTGAAATGGAAATGTCTGCCACCTTTTGAAGTTAGTGCCAGTAGTAGCTTTAGGCGATTGTTGGATGTGGCCACCATTTTACATATCTCATTCTCAGAAACTTAATGTTTACAAAGAGTCGCATATGTGTAACCCAGCTCCCTCAAAATCATGGTTCCCAAACCAGCGTCTTAAATTTGAAATTACATAGCAAACATAAGAGTTTTTGAATTGCAGGTAACCACATTGGTAAGTTATTAAACATCAAAAGCAGGCTGGCTGGAAAACTGACCACTAGAGCTCATGTTTTATTTTTCAACACTCAATTTACGGTTTTATATTCAGTCACGCCATTTAAATTGTGATTTGATGTGATCAAGTGGCGTAAGCTAATTAGGAACACATGCCATTTTAAACTTGGACACAAAAACCTGAGCGTCACATATTTGTCGCCGGATGCTAACTTGCAGGTTAAAAGTACTATTTAAACTATGTATAGCAGTAATAAAATCGAATGAATTCTTGCAGACATTGAAGTAATACCTGATTAAGATTATGTGCCACCACAATACGGGGTGCACATGCCTTTCTTGAAAGGGAAAAAGATGTATAATTACAATCAATAAGTAGGAGGCAAGACGCGTGAAGGTACATTGTTCATATCTAAAGCGAGTTCATGGGTAGGTGATAAATTAATGTTGTATTTCTCCTTGAACTTGATTGGTCCCTGATCGCTAATAAATATCCTCATTTGTAACAGTAAACAGTGGACAATGCCACACGGGGAACGTAAGTGAAGCGTGGGTCTCATACTCAGCATTCGGTCTCATTCATAGCCCATGACTAAGTTGCAAATCTCCAGTTTTGGTTTGGCTACTGAGAGCGGTAAAAAATGGAGCTGGAAACAAGCAAAATGTTTGTGTAGTGTAGCAACATTGATCAAGGCGGGCCTTTCGTTTATGTTAATTTTAATCAACGGTGAAGTAATACTTTTGCGCCTCTGTGAAATAGTTCTGTCCAAAAGCATCCATCTCAGAATTATGTGTCTGCAAAGGTGTTAAAGTTTCCATCCATAACTTCTCAGCTATTCTTCTGACGTAGCTTCCAGAGGTCGACTTTCATGGAACTAGAGAAGAGTGCGATAAAGCGTTTCAAAATGGAAAATCTATAAAGAAGTGGATAAATAAAATGCCATCTCCTTGAAGATGCTACTCTTGAAGTTGTTATTTTTGACGGGTAATTCGATGGACAAGTATACAGGGTTTTTACTCTCCGCAAATTTCCCAGTCAACGACAAGGTTTATAGTCTATGAATAACCCTTTACTTGAGGCTCTTTACCCTAGTAAGTGTCTTTAGCAAACCGAAGTGATTGCAAAATCTGCATACTGAGTGTTACCCATTGCTGCCCTATTTGTTGGTGCACATTTTTAAAAGTAAATTTATTCAAATACCAGAGTTTTCCCAACTTATCAGTGTATTCTAAGTAACTATTTTATCTTGTGTACTAGCCTGGAGTACTTTATTTATTAATGGTCGCTTGTAAGTTGCCCGACTTTTGGCGTTAATCATCAAGTTTCTTAATATGTTAGGCCTGCTTCCAATAGCAACATTCTCTTTTTCCTTTCTCCAGTTTTTATAATTCTACAGTTCATTCAAATCTAAAGCTTTTAAAAAGAACAGTTTCTCTGAATACAATAAACTCTTTCAACACCTCTATACTGAGAAAGGAGAATTTTGGTCCCGAAAACGTGCCTAATGGCTATCGGAAAATATATGTGAGGTAGTAAAATGAATCTTGGCATTTTGGCAACCATAAGCAGCAATGTTTCATAAATGTACCTAAAATGTGATTAGTTGTTATCATGAATGACATGTTAGTAACGACATACTGCTAAGATAGTGACCGTTACTTGAGGTGATCAAAAATTCATCGGGACTATTATTGCTATCCTGCGTTCTAATAAGCAGGAGTACTTGGTTATGGCATCCTTTTCTAGAAGGAAGTCTGCAAATCTTGAACTAAAATTGCACGCCTTAACGAATTTTAATTTAGCTAAAACACTTTTTAACTGTTAGAAACTAAAGTATTAGAGACAGATTTAGTATGGAGAAGGGAATGCAGGCATTTCCCTTCCTGAATGGTCAAAAATGAAGGAATGATCAACTTGAGACGAGAAAGTTTAGTTAATTTTTGATGGCTAAGATAGCTTCAAATTCTTCGTAAAGTTTGTGATTTCCTGAGTGGGAAATAACCCACATGTATTTTTAAATCTAAAATTAATAGCGGAGACTCATTCTAGATGAACACGCGGCAATTTGACAAAAGGAGTACATGTGGTGCGTTAATGGTGGGTATGTGAGCCTGTGTGATATCAAAAAAGCCAGACACTGCATGTACGGAGTGCGTTACGAATAGTCCAGACTCGATTTATTGCCGCCACGCCTCATGAAGCGTCGCCATTGTATCATTTTCTTGCTCGCGAATTTTGTAAACAATCCAGAAGGAGACGGAACTAAAAATATCCTCGCCTCGCATTTTGATTTTACAAAAATTCCTTCTCAAATAATAGATTTTATCCCTAATTCTATTTTGATCTGACTGTAGCACTAGCTACTCAGGTATCGCATTAATGCGGTTAATGCAGTAGTTCAAAGAAATAAGTGGGATTTTTTCTTCCAAATACCGACTAAATTTATCATTTCACTCCCATTAAAAAGTAGGGTTAAGGAGGCATGTAAAGGGGAGAACAAAGGGAGCCACGCGTTAACATAGCATCAGTTAATCGCACCACTTTGACAGTCTAGACCGTGCTTTTTTATCAAATTCAAGGCCGCAGAACCGAGATACCGGCTGGATAAAGGAGATGAGTTATTCTTAAGCCGGACTAACATTTGTTAACGACCTTCGTAACCGACCAATGGAGGCTCAAGAGACATTTGTATAGTATTCAGGTTGCTCATGCAGGTATTTCAAAACCAAATTAATAAAAAATAATCCTTTTGCACATAAAATGACATTAAAAACGGAACAGTCAAGATTTCGTGCGCATATTAAGCGTCTGAATTCGGGATTAGCAGAAGGATGGGGTTACACTACCAGAACCTCATGCCATTATTATAGGAATACACTATCGCTATGGAGATGCTCATTTAGGCTGGCCATACAATATGGTAAACCTGGAATTAATTAACAAAATAATTAGTAGGAATAAGTCACCTTGACTATTTGAAGAGATAAACAATTTGCCTCAAGGTCATAATGGATATAATATGCGTGATTACGCCTTAATAGGAAGTGCAATGATCACCAGACAACCTTGTCTTATCCAAACCTCTGCAGAGAGACTAATAAGTAAGTATTGTAGCTTTACGTTACCTTCATGAAAGGCGATTTAGAAGAAACTAAAAAAATTCTCCACAGTATAAAAAATTGTGATAAAATGGGAAATTATTCATGTCAGAGTTACCAAAATGTGGAATCAGAATGGCAAGTTAGTTATAACAACCAAATAAGTACTATTAAAAAAGTACGATGACGTATTAAATTAGTGATACCCTTTGAGGCTTAAAATTAAATCACACCCTTGATAAACATCAATCAAAGTACTGACAGATGTCACAGCGATGCTTGCATCTATACTCACTCTCGATTCTTAATGATTACAAAATGCTTCATATGGGCCCATTCACAAAACAATGGGTTATTTAGGCAAATTACTGTTATGTTGAATGCGTAGAAGCTGAAGAACTTTCTCAGTTTTTTGAAGAGCGATTCTTAATTTCATAACTTACTGTCGGGAATGAGACATGAAAATGGTGTTTAGCCTCCAAAAGCAACTTCCAATTTTTAACTAAGTATTCTATTTCTCATATTATTGTTGAGCTGTAGTGCCAAGAAAGTGGTATTCACCATTTAAAAAAGACCTCAGGAGTGCAGAGGGTGAGTTGAGGTGGTAAGTCAACCTGAAATAAAGGGCAAGTCTCTTCATCAGTCACATTCACGTTCAAATAGTTCTCAAAGTCACTAAGGTCTATCAGAAACAGTCCAATGTTTCCTATTATCTGGTAAAAACATTTATGGAATACTTTAATTAGCAGAACTCATTAGTTATTTAGGTGAGTACTTCCAGTCTCATCGCAGGCACCTACTAATTTATTAAAGAAAAGTTAGAACTATTGCATTTTAAACAAAGGTGAGGAAAAATGAAGTCGTTTTCACCCGTCTTAACGCTGTTTCAAAATACTTGGTAGGAGCATTTCAAAACTGGATCTAATTGGCACTACTCAAAGAGGCTAAAATCCCCACATTTTGTAAAGCTCCTAAGAAAAAATATAATGACGATAGTAACGATTTGGCTTCCGATATTTTCCAAGAATGCTGATCAACCAGCCGCCCTACTAATCAATCAATCAGGCAGTCAGTGGGTGCCGTAGGACTTAATTAGGCGGCGCTTAAAAGGAGCCTGTATTGTACTTCACCTTGTGGGATCAGAACAAACAAGTGTGATGGCAACTGTCGGCATTAAAATGTGCAGAATAATATGTCAATCTCAAAAACAAAATTAAAGGACTATAATTTACTAAATAAGTAGATGACCTTTATTGTAAAAAAAACACTTCTGTCCATCAAAAATCGCAGATTTGTTTAAAAAATTTGTTCATTGTATTGCAAATCCGCCTAAATACAAAAAACTGCGAATGTGAGATCATATGTAATGAAGTTTAAAACGATAGACGATTAATACACATCCGCAAATCTATTTATAAGAATAGCCTGCAATAGATAAAATTTAATAGTGTCTCGGTAGTCCGACATATTAATATGGGAAAGTGCAATTACAAAAAGCAGTGGGAATAATTTCTGCTGCAGCTGTTGCCATTGCTACCCTTTCCCGACAGATGTATGATAATAGAGTGCCGGCTTTGAATGTCAAGCTTACGGAAAAGTGGTTTCTTGACAGCAATCTGACGGCAAAGAAGATAACTTATGCTGGTTAGAAGGGGGAGAGAGAAGGGTGCAAATTTCATGAAGAATCATCAAGCCTCCAGG
>NW_020170400.1:647438-648552 GCF_000524195.1 Echinococcus granulosus
AGTAAATGGGACCTGAGTTCTACTTGCTCATCATATGCACGGATTATGGAGATCAGAGGAGCACCGTCTTTCACCACCACAATTGTGAACAGTTACTTTACGTGGCTGACGCGGACGACGCACAGAACATGGCCTTATTCGCACGAATTGTCATTGTAATACAGGTCAGAAGTCCCCGTTCCATGATATTTGATGCTCGTCTTCGAGTTGAGAAGGCTACGGCGATTCGCCTCACTGCATAACTAGATTGGGGATGTATCTATCACTCGACAGTAATGCAATGCAGCAAGCAATAACTGAAACGTGAAGTACAAATGAGGGCACAAAATCGAGGTTCTCGTGATCGTTCACGTTGCAAGTGTTAAAATATTAGGTAGTTCGTGGAGCCAGCCCCAACGCTTTTCCATAGAAGAGAAGACTATCAATTGTTTGAGAGAATATGTGGTGGGTTGCGCCACGCGAATCACCACTCCAATATTCCCAGGTGTAAGGCGTTTCTAGGCGAGTGCTGCTTGATTGACAGTCATCAGCGCAAATGTCAATGGGAGTGATTTGAGAAGACTGGCTGTCGATGCTTTTTCTGTGAAACCGCGAGAAGTATCATGATTATCACAAGTGTGGGTAGGTATTGGGTGACGGAATCGATCTCTCCTCTCTTCTCTTCTTCTCTGCTCTTCTCCCTTGTTCTCTCCTCTCCCATCACCTATTTCATTTGACCGGCTTTGTCAACCCCTTTAACTGCTGCTCAGGAGTTCAATGTTGGTGGGAAGCGTTGTAGAAAGGCACGAGGAGCCTTCTGAGCCGAGACGGGATGAAGGGTTTGGGGGAGTTATGGTCCACAGATGAGATGTCTGTGCGGATCTACTTTGTACCGCGCTGTTTGGAATTGAGGATCATTAAGAGGTGGTTCTTTAAATCAAGAGTCGAGAAGTGCACGCATGCGCTATTTGCTGGGTGTTGCAAGGTATTTTTATGGTTGGTAGGACTGGGGAACGGAAAAGGGCATCCACGGTGGACCGCGGTTGGAAGTGATGACATTTTAAACTTATGGGAAATGACATGATTGAGGTAGTGAAATCCACTCATTCCTCTTTAACGCCAGATGCAGCATCAA
>NW_020170400.1:648652-666826 GCF_000524195.1 Echinococcus granulosus
CAGGAGACCTTAAGGGTCTAATTGAGTTTTCACCCCATACCTTTCTTCCTTTCTCCCTCCCTCTTAGTTGCAAAAGGCATCTTCAGGCACGTCAAATCACTGTCACGAAGCCACTTTTTCGGCAGTTTGACATTAACGGCCAGGGCTTCATGATCATGCGTCTGTCAGGAGGAGGCAGCATTGGCATCAGCGCCAGTGGCAGCGGCTGCAGTAGCGGCAGCAGAGGCAACAGAATCAGCAGTAACGTCACGTCACGTCATGGTACATTTCTTTCGCCTAGCAGGCTTTTGACAATCAGGGGCGCCAATGTATAGGGCACTGTCCACTCCAATCAAACCCACTCATCCTCCTCCACCATTACCTCTTCTTCCTTCTTCTTCGCTGCTGCCGCCAACTTGACAGCATTTGGACAGGCGCTTGTCTGTTTGCTACCTTCTAAATGTATGTGTATTTATGCATATTTTAGCGGTAGCTGTAATAAGTGTGCCATTATGGGCAGCTAAGAGGTGGCAGATTTAAAATCTTGCTTATATGCAAGCAGGCAGGCAGGCGCAGACAGTGAAGCATATATTCGTCAAAAGTCATTCTTTACTGACTTATTTTCTTCATATTTTATGGAACTGCAAAATTACTCCTGAAGACGTCACAAGTTAGACAAGAGAGGAAGTAAGTTTGTTTTCGACAACACAATGGCTGAGATATCTTTGAGGATGACGAAGTAACAAGCTCCAAGCAGATACTATACAGCTGCCAAACCTTCATTTCGTTTTAAATGCTATTCTCGGTGCTGCAGCTGATTAGAAAAAGCAAAAGACAAACGTCTTTCGTCGAATTTGTGCCTTAAAAGTGACTTCGGTAGACGAAAATTTTCCCAGTGTGACAGAACCATGGTAGAAAAACTCGCCCAACTTCGTTTTGGCACCCAAAATGAGTTTACTTTTTGAAATCACTGTTTTCATGTGCCATTCCGTGACAAATCATGTGGCGGCCAAGCCTCTCACATACTCAATTTTTACGGAAAGGACTTCTATGGATCCCATAGTTACCATAGCTGAGATTGCTAATGAGGTGAAGATAAACTGTCCTCCTGAAAACGTCAATACCATCGGAAAATACATAGTTGAGACTGAGCGTCTCATTACCTGCACCATCACCACACAGTTGTATGGACTAATTTAAGCAGGAAGTACTCTATCTGCTTTTGCGAATAGTACCTTTGGGAGAGTGTCCCTTTTTATATTACAAAGAATAGACTAGGGCCGTGGACGGGATAAGCAAACCTCTACCTCATTGTTGGAAAGTATTAAATGCGGAAGGCTGACAAGAACCGCATATTTCCCATGAATAATTAAACCTATCACCCATCTAAATAGCCACTATTTTGATCCTAGCTCCGTCTAAGGGGATAATTATCCTGCATTAGTCATTAAAAGACAATTTTCCAGTGATTTATGAGAGCCATCTATCAAGTATTGTGATAGTAATCTAAAGTGAAGGAACTTTGCTGGACAATACTATCTAAGGCTGGTCAAAATTCCACCATGTTTTTCATATGCACAGTAGCATTTGGTAGGAATATTTGCCCTTAAAATCTACATCCTATTAGCATAAAGTAGCATCTCAAGATTTCACCCCAGTTTCATTCCATTTGCTTTAAAAGTTCTTTGACATTCGAATACTGACCTATCATTTTTCTAGGTTAGTAAATTCATGCCTTGAAGCATCAAGAAGCATCATATTTTCAGACTGCAGTTAATGTTTCCTACTAGCACCATTAATACATTTATTATCAGGGTCTCTGAGGAAAATTTACTGCTATGCTATCCAAACTCTTGCTTAAAAATTATCCGATCTCTTTGCATACGGTGTTGGTATAATAAATTACCTTAAAATATAAGGAGCTCATGCCACACATTTGCAATACCGGGCTCAGATCCAAAACCCCAGTGTCATATGGGTGCGGCGCTGACAAACAGGCTGTGTGAGTTCCAAAGGCTAAAAATTATAGGACTATGTCTTTTAAGAGTCATAATTCAGTAAAATTTATTAACTGTGAGGTTTGAATTTACTCAGAGGTCCTGATGACAAAGCGTTTTTTTCCGTAACTGACTGCGTGTTTTAAGTTACAGTTAAAGTTTCTATTAAGGTTTGCTGTTTTTGGATCATCTGGTTTATTTAGACTTAAACCGCCTCCGAATTACCAGCTAAACCTGCCATTTACTTTGAAAAGAGTATAAGTTGCCATTAACCTATAAAAAGGCTGGAAGACTTGAAGCATAGATGGTGTGCTCAAAGATCATTGGTATCATCGCGGAGGTAAGTGAGGAGTCAGTTTGGTAATTAGGAGCCCTTTTTTCTTCCCGCTCATCCAGCTAATACGCTATCGGGAAAAAAATACGGAGGTCCAATCGACCAGGGCAAAAAAACGCAATGATATAGCAAATAGACAGGGGAGAAAGCTAAAATAGTCAGCAAACAACTTTGCATGACCGCTGTTCCGCCTGCGGTCACCCGTCACACGAGTCACACAAACCAACTGCTGTCACTTCATTTCTTCACTTTCACTAGCGTGAACACAAACTGACAGCCGAACATGCCGTCCAATATGGTGTAGGTGTCACATCCCATCAGCGGTGAAATGAGACGGAATGATTTAGTTCGACGTTAATTGGGTCAAAAAGTGGCTTGAGTGGCACCAGCCAGCTAACCAGTGGTCAACTTTAGCAGTGCCAATGGCAATTCTTTAAGTCTTAATTAGTGTGCAGGTAAAGTGAAGCTAAGAACTGTTGAGTGGTTGTTCAAGTAAGTGATTAAGACAGACATTCAAGTCAAACTGAAGCACTTAATTCTGCAGACATTGAAAGAGTTGATGCTGTGGAGGACCATACACTGTAGTTAACGAAAGCCCGTCCTTTTGCATACTTAAAATTACCACGAATACAGTGAGTCAAACCGGAAAACCACAGGATGACTAAAATTTGATGACCCCAGGCCCAGCAGTATCAGGTCATTTTGAGTTATGTAAATGCTTCAAAGACGGCCTAACGTCGGTGACAATCGCAGACCGCAGAATTTCCAATCACTCCAACCAGCATCGAGTAGGAACGCAGAGGGTCCGATTCTTGTTATCAAAGAAACACATCCAGTTAGGTGACTCCGTTGGAGCCTCAGAAACGCAAAATTATCGTAAATTTCTTAAAAGTTTCTTAGAGGTGCTGAGAAACTCTCATGTTTTTTCATTATGGTCAAGGGGTTGATTGCAATTTGCTGGAATGGGGTTGTGAGGGCGGGAACAGATGAGTAACCAATTCACAGCACTCAAAACATGACAAGGGCTATGATTGAGCAGACGATTCTGATTCCTGTACTTACAGTTTACCACTATTTTATATGACCTCAATAAAGCCTGCTCTTCTGTTACTCAAAAGTGGCAACATTTTTATAGATCTATATTTGATGTTACTTTATTTATCACCTAGTTGTAATTGACACCTTTCATCAACATATAAGTATCTGAGACTGGATCCCAAAATCTGGTTATATTTCTTTGCTTACATTTTCAGTACATAAATTGCTGTTACTTGCAGGGACTTGGCAAGTGCATAACATTGTTTACATGCTTGATTCGTTTTGGATTTAAATCAGGGAATCATTGTGGGGATCTTTCACTTCCCTCTTACTTAGAACATACTTGCCTTATATTTATATTTAAAACCCTCAAAGGCTTCCGAGATAGCATCTGCCAACAGAATGTACTTTCCAAGTATTGCTTACACAGACTCTTTCTAATAATGAATTGTTCATTCATTAAGTTTCCAATGACTCTTCATTCTTGGTTGCGTGGAAGTGTGTTTGGTTACTGACACATTAAATGGAGGCCAAAAAGTCAAGAGCCCTCAGTAATGTCTAATGTGGATGACGAACCAATTCACTTACATCAACGATATTAGAGAAAATTGAAGTGAAGTTTAGGTTTGTAGTTGCTAAACGCAGTAACAGCTAAGAAGGGGTTTCAAAGACCATTTTTCTGTTGATAAAAACACACGCTCTTGTAACACGCTTCCCCACTAACTTTCTGGTAAAGAAAAAAGGCTCTTGCATAGCAACGTTAGGCAAATAAACATATCATCCAGACAAGTCACTTGCACACTATTCAGCATTTTCAAGGCACGCACCACTTTATCACTAGTATGCTGTGCTAGCTTTATGCGTCTGTGCGTGTTGCAGAATGGATATGTCTTGTTCACTTGCTAAACGTCAAAAAATGCTGATTGACATCGACCTCCATGATGTGGTACAAATCAAAGTTGTGGCAGAGCAACCTCAACCTCAGAAACAGTCAGAACTGATAAACCTGTTGCGAGTAAGTCTACTTCTAATTCTTACAGGATGATGTAGTATCACGTATTACCGAATAAGTGATACGTGGAAAGATTTGAGCTTTAGACTGAAATGCCTCTCATCCTTATCCACCATGGACTTAAGATAATATTCCACCAAGTGTTAAAAATTAGCCCAAATGAGATTATTAAAAGTAAGGTCAAAACTGAGGTGTCTAGGACCATGTTGTTTGCATTCAGAGTAAAAACACTTCAAAAACTGCCTAATTTTATACTTTTTAAAAAAATATACAAAAACCATGTTGGTTGTTTTAAAAGTAACTGCTTTGCAAGAGGTGAATAAGCTTATTCGATGCCCCAAGGATTAAATACTATTACCTCTAACACGCATTTACTTAATTGAACCGTCTGGTTGACAAAAGGTAAGTCAATATCAACCCCTTGGCTAAGTGGACGTTACTGGTCGCCAAGGCGATGGCAAGCACTGATCCCCCCTAAAACTTTGATAATCTGTAAGTCTATCCGTGCTGCACAAGTATAAAATTCCTTTGATCAGCCTTTCCAATCCATGGCTCTGAAGTCTGAGGCGGGAGGCAAAAGCGATGAGGCTATTGCATGTCTGTGGACTTTCATTAATATGTTTGATTCAGATTTTTTTAGCCATTATTAGTGATGGCTGCACCTGTTCGAGTAAAACGCTGCTTACAAGAAAAAAAGAGAATCTTCAGAGGTAAATCACATCGACTTTCGTGTATTTTTCATGCATTACGCTGATGATGCTTCCATGTGACTTCAAAAATGCTAATAGTCTTGACCTCAGCAAATTGCAAGGTTAACTTTCTTTCCATTATCCGTACTGAAAACATTAATAGAAGCTTAAAATCCCTGTTTGATTTGAGCCTTCATGTTTCGGGGCAACCCAATTTCCGATCATTACAGCCTAGTGGACATTTTCGTACTCATTAATTGTGTAGTATTCCCAATTTTGAACTCATGAACAGCGCATTATCAGCAATAAATTTTCAGTTACCACATTATAGCTGCAAATACAAAGGCAAAGTTAAATAAGACTAAGCTAAACTGAGGCTTTTAAGGTTAAAGGTACAATAAGAGATGCTATCACCGCAGTGTCACGCGCACTAGTAAGCGTCAAGTGAGTGTACTCGGAGTAGAGTCAGAGACCATGATGCCAGGCATTGAATTCCACATGCTGTTAATTTATCTTGAGAACAAAATCAGAAAGTCCTGGGTTCAGGATATTCAAGCAGGAAGAGTGAAGTAACACCTAGTAATAGTGATACAAGTTCCAATAATGGACATAAATTGGTACTCTAGTGACAAGCCCAGTTATGGTGGTTTTTGTCTTTGGCGTATTTGTGCAACAGTCATATCTGTAGAACGCTCTAACCTAGGCTTATAATCAGCACAATCTGTTTTAAGGTTACACAGTGTACAAAGCTTTCGATGAAAATGATTAATACATCATAACTTAATCATTCATGAATAAATAGAATTCTGGAAAGTTTGTGTACGCGAGGTGACAAGATAGCTTATAGGTTAGATTGCGCAGTGAGGCCGAATGCCTTGGGATAGGTCAGCCCTACTGAAAATCCACCTATAGCAGTATTACCATCTGGGTGTAAGGTAGATGCTAAGTGAGTTTAATAAAAATTAGAAACAACTATTCAGAAGAGTCCTATTTTGAAATGTGCTCTCTACCCCGTCTTCAGCAAACTTAAATACCTTGGTTGGATTTCGATTTCGCTGGTGTTTTTTAAGATTCCCCTTTGGCATGTTTAATTTTTCCTATTTGTGAAGCGGGTTGTCTTATGTGCCATGGGAAAACATACCTCGTCCTCTTTGCTCAGCTTACATTTCAACTAATTCAGGGGCGCAGGTGGTTTCACCTGGCTGACTCAGATTCCAATAGCTGAGACATCACCATGTCACAAAACGCTAGGTCAAGGCAATAGAGTTTGTGGTTGACATTCTACATTAAAATTTAAATAAATAGGACAACCAGATGGGATCTGTGTTATAAACTTCGCTGGACATTAAAGATGTCAAAGTGGGTGGGGGAGGAGGAGGTGAGGGAGAAATAGGGTGACAAATGGTGAAGGACATAACATCCAGTGGGAACAGATAGACCAGGGAGCATTCAGGTGTCAGTTTCAGGAAGGTGGGAGGTATCTTTCGGCAACCCTCCGGATGGAGCATCAAGTAGCGGTTAACTTCAACTTCCGCTTTACTGTGGATTTGCAGAACATCCATTTTATAGGAAGCTATCTTACCGCATAAATTTGATCAAACCAGAACACAAGCCATGGAAGCCAGTCAAAATGTATTTCTAATGAAAAATTTAAAAAACCGTTTGTGTGTTTAATTCAAAAATTTTCTAATCACACGGCCTTAATTAGTGCTACAAAACACTATGAAGGTTGCAAATAACCACAAAAAGGTTAGACTGGGGCAATTTTCGGAATGGAACAATATTAAATTTTGTTTTTATTCAGCCGCAGTGCAGCCAAGGTGGGACATTAACATGCTTTCAATATGTCGAAATGTGGTAAGATTAAAACAAGTTTTAAACTAATCAAATCAACAGTCTAGGGTAGAAAAAACTATTAATTTGCAACTTCAAGAAAGGTTAAAATGGGAAATTGCTTTGCTTTCCTCATAAGGGTAACTGTCAATTCGTGAAAGTTACTCAGCAAGTTTTACAATAATTTGGATCAACGTACTGAATCCTTTTTAGAAACTGTGAAACTTATAAGTAGGATTGGTCGTTGCTTTCCTTGCCAACCTACTATATTTGGTCAAAAGCCGCAATTTTTTTAGACATTTAATTTTCTTGCAACGGGAGTTTCCTAGCCTCAAAATGTGTACAAGTGTGAAGCTGTTGGCAGCAGTGAATACAAAAAAAAATAAAAAATTAAGAGATTGTAGAAAATTTCCCTTATCATTGCCCTGATAGATCACGCCATAAATCGTTTATCTATTTATCTATTATTTGTCTCATCAGATTGTAACGCATCTCAAAGCTCCCACATACAAATCACCATTATTTTTACAGCGATTTCCAACAAATGCCAAGCATTTAATTGTCTAGTGGCACTAATATTGGACCACTTCAAGGGATTCTAATGATTTTCTAAGCAATTTGATCAGCTAAAGTTCAGTTTTTTGATGCTTATTTGACATGTAAAGTTAACTCCAAATATCCACAGCCATTTTCACATAAACAGACTATCAAATCCAGAATAACAAACACAAGGGTCTATCAACAGGCCTCTGAAAGACCGCATTGGTAAATAGCCAGTACTCCTTATAATAATTCCTGAGTACCGGATTTTTGCAACCAAATATTGTGAACTGAAAGGCTCTTTGGTAATAGGAAGTGAGCTTATTAACTTAGAATCGACAGAGTCAGTTCAACAATATTGTTTACATTTCGTCTTCAACTCAATTTAGTTGCAAAAACAGACGAGCCCATACTTGTGTTCTTGGAAACCTAACCATAAATATTTATTCTCGGGTCTTGGCAAAAGCTGTTAAATTGAATAGGCATTGAGGTACAATGTTTTACTTTCTAATACTAAAAAGGCCCTTTTTAGGCACTCATGTCTAACTTTTGTAGTAAGAAAATGCGGCACCCACTTGGTTAGTAAAATATCTAATTTTATCCTCCTTGTTAAATCCAATTTTTACTGATAAACAGAAAATATTTTTAAAAATAATAACGTTTTAGTCAAATACTCGACGGTTCTTAGTAAAAAGGGAAACAGGCTAAGGAGTGTCCAATACCTGTATATTGTCTTTTAAAATAAATGACAATATGGTCCTATCAAAATAGTAAGTGCTCACCTATGGTAACTTCTAACAATAATAACTTAAAATTAATTATCTGTGATAGTGCAGTGGTGACTAGATATGTCGTTTTCTTGACTGTCACTGCTCGCGAAACTCACCAATCTTAAAAGTTTGATGATGCCCTAAAATGTTTACGTATTTCCATTTGAAGGAGATAAAAGTAGAGTCACTTTATCTACCTTAACTAAAGCACTGGCCACATCAATTAGTGCCTATGGCAAATAGCTGTGTCGAAGTGGGCTCTCCTATCGTGCCGTTCCCTTTGCTTTCTGCCAACTTCCAGATGATGCGAAGGGTGTCAATCCTTTCCAACAGCCCAAGTAAGGCCTCTAAGTAATTCTTGAAGAAAGTAGGTCTAAATGCAGAGGTTATGATGGACGAGAGGCCTGTAAGATAGCCTAGTTTCAATTTGTGGCCAACTCGTCATCCCTGACATTTTTCATGATCTTGTTATTCTTTAACCATTGCAAGTCTAACAGTGAACTAGTATCAGCTGCAAGATACTTGATAATACTATGAAATTGTACTATAGAAGAGAGTCACCTTATTCTCACAATAATCTCTTCAATCATTGCAACAAGGAGGATTTGGGTTCGTTTACACTTAGCCTAATCTTACCAGTAGTAAAGAGACTGGCGTGTTTTCAAAAGTTCTTCCGTTGTAAGTCTTTCTAGACACGATCATCCACAGTGGGCACTCTAATTAGTATCATTTTAAAAGAAAAGACGTTCATGTCCTTCTTTTAGAGCCAAATTTTCCAAGACTTTTATCACTGAACTGCTCTAGTTACTTTTAAGGGATTTAGTTGATGCAACAATCTGGAAATCATTTACATATCAAAGTGTAGAAGAGCCTGAGAGCCTGATGAAGAGGATCGTGGATAACTGGAATGCCAAAAGACTGAAAAGGTCTAGGTAATCAAATACACGATTTAACTAAACACCCTTTTATTCTACAAGCTAAGCTTATTTTTCTTCTCTCTTAATGCATGCGGTTAGATGCAGTCGCCTGATTACCGATCAATCCGATAATGGGCAGTCTCCTATCCAGCTAATTGGATGGACCATCTGCGTTCCCAATACCAGACGAAAAGTGACAGTTTTGGATATCTGATGAAACGGACTCAACTATGATTCCCCATGCAGGTGTGGCAGATTGCCAGGTCAAATCTGTCAAACGAGGGAGGTAGGCGAGTGACAAGTAAGTGCTGTGATTTGGTATAACGGTGCGGTATAAGCCGAAGGAGAATAGGAATACTTCAGTTAGTCGATTACTTTGTCTTAAATTCATTCCATAATTCTTACTAGTGTTCATGTGATGTTGATTTCTATCAATATCCCGTTGAGAATCCATGTTCAGGGGTAGATTAAGTGTAATTCAAGGGTAACAAAACACAGATAAAAAAAGAGAGATTATTCTGAAAAATCAATGACTGCCTGACAAACTAGATTGATTGATAGCTGACTAGGCACAATTTAGGAGGGCTAAATGCAACCTTTACGCATCGAATCACTTTTAAGCGCATTTTTTTAATCAAATTTGGTAGAGTAACGAAAGCAAGCCGGAAAATGTCAGGGGTAAGCACTTCTGGTGGAATGAGTTTTAGGTGAGATCTCAATGGAAAAATCTTATCGGTGTGATTAATGCCTTCTTACAATAGGATATCTGTCAGAAAAACTGCTTTTTGGCTGAAAAATTCCCATTCTCTGTTTTTTCTCTTAGTGACATAAGATTGACGGACTGGGCTGTCAGGTAATTAACAGAGTCAAAAACTGACCAGCATATGATTGTGATGAGCCGTTATTGCATCACGGTTCAATTTTATATGAGGCAAAATTTAAGCCAGATTTATACTTTAAACTTTGGAGTTTAAAATTCCTAAACATAAGAGCACATTAGGCTGATTCTCTCAGAAGTTATTGGGAAAACTTAGTGATTGACATTTTTATCACACTATTAAAATTTACTGTGAAATTTAATGTTTAATGACCTATTTAGATGCTTTTATCAGTGAAACTAAGGTATTTTTTTATCGTAGTCTAATAAATCTTGGAAAAATCTGGTTTTAAATGACGAGCTGAGAGATCTTTACTTTTCAAATGCATCGGCTAGAAACGCACCATCACTTCTCTAAAAAATATCTGCTACTTTACAAAATAAAGTTTGCTTTTTGCTAGTAAAATTTTGGTTGATTTTTTATTAAGAATTCTCATTCGGGAAGCACGGAACCTCAGTGTCTTCTACTTTCCACAAGGCAAAGTTTAATCTTTACTAATTGGGCGGGACTATCTCAAAATACCCTTTGATCACGGTACAAAACTGGTTTTTTATCTTCAGTTTTCCCTCCATCGCTTAATCATGCGGTCAAATTCGCGATTATTAAAGGAGAGGACGTTACACCATTTTTTCTGTTAATTACTTTACCAATACTTAACACAGATGCATCATTAACGTTGTGACTCCGTGTAAAAATAATAAATGACCAACTTTTATTTTCCTTGATTTTTCAAGAAGAAGGGGGAAATTTGATGCAATTATCAGCCAATCATACATGTCACTCCGATTTCGGCCTGTCCAGTGAAAGCATGCTCTTTTCCAACAACATGGTCAAGTTGAATGAACTTTATTTGAAATGACTTGATCTGATATGAACTTGTCTGTAATTAGAGACATTCTATCAATTATCTCTGATGTAATGACAGGTCAGTCAACAGTTATTACGGTTAAGACAGTAAGTGGATAAATAGAGTAAGATGTATTCGCCTAATCGCTTATTCGCAGAATTATGAAATATTCATGTGTGAAATATTCTGAAAAGTAGTCAATCTACAGATTTGTTTGCTGATTCCTGGAATAAGTCAAAATCAATACAAGAAGATTTTTAAAGAAACTTGGCGGGATTTATGTCAAAACTGGGCTAGTGACAACAATAATATCATCTACAAATTTAAAAAAAAGGGAGCCTTGTACTGTCATTATAGATTGCCTAATGTCCTAACAACTGTCACCAAAACTAGTGAGAAATGGATAGTGACTTGTGAAATATTTATGGCTCTTAAGTCATCATTCATTACTTGATAAGCAACTATAACGAACAAATTAATATATGAATTTGACTACTTTTTCCGTGATTTAGCGTAATTGGCTCCGTCAATGAGCTCTTATGAAAACCGTCGTACACAACACATTATTCTCCGTTAAAAGTTTTCAGAATGTTTTAAAGGATAGTCACCTATTAATCATATCCTTAATGAGAGATGAAAATCTCGGAAATATTCCCCCTTGATACCACCAGAGTAGCTCCTGAAAAGGTTAGGAGGTAAACAAATCTAGAAATAGATTGCACCCGGTGATCAACAAAAGGTTAATAAAATTTTGTTTAAGGTGGAAACTGATAGATTTTGTTAAATGTAATTATCTGTGAGTACTAAAAGCATAGACATGCGTAAGTCCAGTACCCAAGGCGAACTTGTCAAGAAAGTGAAGTCGTTCGTTACGCGAATGGCAACCGGGACAGTCGTGGTTGGTAAAAAATTAGTGTCGCATGAGTTAGCAGGTGAGAACAAGTTTTTAAGTCTATAAATCTGTTAGACACCTTTTTAAGTAGTGTCTGCTGATTGCTGACTGAAGTACGATGAAAAAATGGCAGCCCTTGTTTTATACCACTGTCCATCCTAAACCAGTTCACTCCATGCCTACTCCGCATGCCTGGAGCATGCACCAACTCATTTACTGGGAATCATTTTTTTCTTAATTTCCAGAAAACTACGGTTAATGTTTTGATATGTCCTATAAACGCACAGGGCAAAGCTATTTACAAACAGTTGGATCTGGGAACCAGCTGAAGAAAAATCCCCCTTGTATTCCCACATGCAATACGGCATCTCTTGCTACACAAAACCAAGAAATTAATCCATGTGAAGGTTAGCACATTAGGTTCAGAAGGGGGAAGTAGTGTAGACGGTACTGTCGAATTGTTATTTTTATCCTTGTACTCTGTAGCCCTTAGTGCTTATCAGGTTTTCTTAAGATTACCATTAGCCAATCACACGGAAAGTAAAATGAAGTAGAAATTCGAATTTCCATAATAAGGTTTGCTGTTAGAAACAACATCCTTTTTTAAAACGGACTTTGCAACAGACTTGCATCAATCCAAAAGGGATGTCAGGCATTGATGCTTCCTTCTAACAACTACAAAATATATTTTATACTACCATAATGACATCGACAATAAACTCTTAGACGGCGTAAACAGTGCGTTAATTAGTATGTACTTCGTTCAATGTTATGCATCAAAAAATCGCTTTGTTTAGATTTTTAAATCAACTTTTCCCCTACCTTCCCCACGACTCCTTTTCTTAACCTGATTTAACTTGACATTGTCAAGATTTTTTCCTCTACCCCTACCCCTACTCCTTTTCGTCCACCCCATCTACCTTCGAGTAATCACATCTGATCGGTCTGAGGTGGCAGATAAGGAGACATCGTCATCGTCGCTAAAAGTGAAACGTCCCCCTCTCTATCCACATGTTTTTGCAGGCTGAATGGCAGACAGGCAGAAGGCATGACGGTTTCCTCCCGCACTACCCTCTCGCATCAAAAATCTGCAGGCTTGCAGCACATTACCGCTTTTCGCAAAACTGCCAGTTGTCTAATCAAACGTGATTTCTCCGGCCTCTCCACCTCCTCTTCTTTCCACTCATCTACGATCCTTGCCACCGTGTGTTTGTATCGTTGTGACAGTAGGATGATGGGAGATTAGATTAATTATACTCGTCCTTGCGTCGTTTGCCTCCAGTCCACGCTGTCACGGTCATCTGCCGTCCTACCGCCTTCGCCTACCCCTGTCGATTGTCTGTTTTCCTCCTGAGTTCCTCTGCTTCGTTGACTAGCCGAAAGAATGGAGCAGATTTGTATCCACGTTCTTGGTAAATATGACCACCTAGAGTTAAAATCTGACTTCAAACTACAAAAGCCCATCAGAGAATATAAAAATTGCAGTGTTCAAATGGAGGCTGACAAATATTCTTTCTGTAAAAAGGATGAATTTTTTCCTTTAGGCTTAATTGCCGTTCTTCTAATCATATACCACAGATGATTTAACGTGGATTCTTATTACTCTAAAGAAACGTAAACGATGTGATATCTTCTTGATTAGCAGCCCCTTCAAACATTGCTCATAGAGGAAAAATCACTTTGAGCGTGTCTAGCGATCCAATGCTTTAATGTTCCATCGAAATACCTTACAAATCAAAATTATTCGTTCAAATTATTCCACGAATTTATGGCAAAACAATGGAAAATTGGGGTGGGGGAAATTTATGCGGACTCTTGGAGAGGGTTCACATAGTGTAAGGTACAAAAATTGGAAAGAAACCTAACTAAACTCTAAAACAATACTTTTGAAAACCTTTATAGAATTGTTGTTTAATTTGCATTTTTACTACAAAGACCAGGTGAAATACGCTATACACTTGTTGCCCCTGTCTTGGGGAATGATTATATCACACTCAACTACTGCTTTGTTGACCCAAGTAGATGGGTAATAAAGAGGGGCACTAAGCTCGAGAGTCAAATAAAGGCTGCGTAAGTGAATGAATTTTGCTTAACAGTTTTCTATATTCTGCCATTTTTTTAGACGCCACAAGAGCAGCATTAAAGAGTGGGCCTCAGAAATTTCCTTAGAACAAATCCAAAGCACAAATATAAGTGTTTAAGGCATATCGCCAAAACCGCCCTATAATGCTGAGATTATTTTAAGCAAAAGTCGGTTCTCTATAAAGCGGGTCTGAAAGTTATGTCAAGAACGATTTTGACTTTGTTTGCTAAAAAAAGAACTCACAATTCAGTTTACTCGATACAACAGAGTTATTAACCTTGAATAACAATGCACAGGACAAATGAAATCCATCTCTTTTTGTAATAGCTGATTCAGCATAAATGTTACACATTATGAGTAAGTGCTATTCACACAAGATTTTTTGTCTAATTAGCAGAATTAGTGATTTTGTCCAGTAACATAATAAGGCTTGAAAGCATCCATATTTGACTAAAAACAAAGAAGATTGAAAGCCTAAACTGAAGGAGATGCAGTGGTTTGCTATTGACGTCACTGCTCATTCTTCTAACAGATGTCAAGATGGTGCTTTACAAGTCTACAAAAGTAGCTAGGACAGCCTCTCTTTTATCCCATTTGATGGACCCATCAACTGACTCAGGGATGACTTTTGTCTTTTGTCAAGAATTTGATTGTGATCTTCGGTAAATTTGAGGTGATGACAATCAAAACTATCAAAAAGGGAAATTGATTGCCTTTGTTGAATTTTGCTACGAAAAGCGCTTGACACAAAACTGTCGCCTCTCTCAGATTCGAAGGTGTTTAAAACCCTGCGATTAACAATAAGAAGATAATTTAGAATAGAGGAGGTGGCCTTTCTGCTGCGGCATTAAGAGAACAGATATATATCCTTGACCACCCTCGTACAATATATTCACTACTCACCCCATACTTTCGAAGAAATGCACCTGTTCATCTTCTAGAGCTATACTAACCTCGGAAGAATGTAAGTTTATGGTGATTTATGTATGAAATCAGTCACACCACACTTATTACCGGGGGTCAGGTAAACACAATTACAACCTAGTTGCAACCGAAGGTTGCTAGGATATTTTGATCCGTAGAAACGATGTCCTCCTTTTCCTTTTACA
The DNA here is from genome assembly GCF_000524195.1 of Echinococcus granulosus. Taxonomy (NCBI): domain Eukaryota; kingdom Metazoa; phylum Platyhelminthes; class Cestoda; order Cyclophyllidea; family Taeniidae; genus Echinococcus; species Echinococcus granulosus. The sequence continues at coordinate 663,571 of NW_020170400.1, forward strand.
CGAAGATGCAAAGTATTGTACCTTATGTCACTGCAAAATTGACCTATGTGAAGATCTGCACATTAGGATGGGAGCGATAGAGGGAAGAGAATACCACGTACTCTCTTGACGCAAACATTTGACAATCATGTAAGAAATAGAATGAAGAGGGAGTTAGTAAATGAATTTAATACTGAGAGTGGGATACTCGTGACAAAATTATTTGCCATTAGAGTCAAAGTATTTCTTTAAAAGTGGAGTTTGTGTCCACTTCTGGGGTCAATTCAGTCAGTAATATTATTATAGCAGAAAATTATTAACTATTTCTTTATTTTAGTCACCTTATTTTGGACTTCATAATTATTTCGACAGGGGACACCCCAACAAAAATATTTCACTAACTTAGAAAACAATAATTCCTCCGTTCATGCGGCTTTTAATTTCTTTCCTCTCTCCTGTATTACTGGCTTTTCAAACTAGGAAATCTTAAAAATATGGTTATCTCCGAAGAGCAGAGATTATGAAATTTACACCATTGTGGAATTTTGTTTTATGAGCCTTAGTATACGAATTAAGTTGCTAGTAAATAATTGAGCTATCCTGCATGTTTTTTTCTTTTAACATTTACCTTTGAGTGCTACTGTCAAAAATAACCCAGACGCTACTATTTAATGGCACTCGGAAGCCACTCGTTGATTGTACAATGAAGACATTAAGGAGAAAATTGCACCTTCCCTTCGTAATCTAAACATGATGGATGGGACGTTGTAACCAGAACTTGAAGAGTGACATTGCCACCTTTTAGATAGCAGATAGTTTGTCTTCTAAGTTAGCCAGGGATAGCAGTAAAATTTTGGTCTCTTTTAGTAAAAAAATGCATATATGACTTGAAGATGCGATACGTTTTTTATATATTATAAAGTACTCACTTTACTTAGTTCCACGCAAGCTGAAGCACTTGACAAAACTCTGATCTCTACGTATTATCACTTGTTAAACATTTCCTTTCTTTCTAAAACCCTCCATTTATTTTTTTGTTTGTTCTAACAAATCTACGAAGAGAGATTAATTGAAAATAAGACTAAACTATGCCTTTTGGGCATTTTGAAGGAAGAGGGAATAGCAACAGGTAGCTTTGGCGTCCGCAGTATGTGGGGGAGGGGGTTCTGAATGCGGGAATAGAACTATGTCATTATAGAAAATAAAAAAACTCTACTTCTTCCCTCCTATTCATTCTTGAAGTGACCATTCATCCTTTCTATCATTTCCTTTTTTTCCTCTTTGTTGGTAGCCTATTATAGGAGGGTACGAGCAAGTACCCCGAGATGCACCGTTCTTGTCTGACTTTGAAGCGAGTGAAAAATGACGTTTCTATAAGTTTTACCCCCTTTTGATGTTTCACGTAATGCAGCCGACTGCGTTTGTGCTGTGGAGTAGGTGGAAACTACGGAGGAATGAAAAAAGGGACATTGATCGATGGAAACGAATTTGCCCCATCGTTATTATTAATTAGGACATCGCCAACCTTCTTATCTTCCGCTTTGCCTAAAACCATCCTTTCCACCAAAAAAACGTGCTTAAAATTCCAAAGCAGCAGTTTGGTCCAATTTTTTTTGATACCAATAACCTCAGTGCATTATAAAACCTCAAGCTTCCTAAAATAATATTTCCTTCTGTTCTTCTATAAGTTTGTGGATTTTTAAGACTCCTAAAGGTCTATACCATCAAAAGACTACATTATTTTATGTTGGTGGTGTCGTAAAATTTACGCTGAACAATGGACTTTCCCCCAGTTACAAACAAAATCTATGATTTACCGATTGACGCTATAAGTGCAGGCAACTAATGTTGGTGTTTAAGGGATTTTCGGAGCATTTCTTCCTTATGTAAAGAAAATAAAAACGTTTTACCAAATTGGCATCCAGGATGACCCACGTAAAACAAAATAATTTGTCATGCAACTTTATCGACTGAATCGGGTGTTTGAGCAGATGGTGGGCAATGAAAGCAAATGATGTATAGTCTAATACTTAGTTAGGCATAAAGTGAAGTTTTAATAATCGACCTCTGTAAACAACGCACTGCATATAGCGCAGCAATGCATAGGTCATGCAACACGCCCAATGCTATCGACTAAACCACAAGTTATTTAATTCTTCAATCCAAATATTTCTCAATAGCACCAACTCATTTGATATATGTTAGGTCAAGTAGTTACTCAAAATCGCCTTTCCCAAACCCTTTGACCAGTTTTTACAAATACTAGCAATGAGTCGTCTCCACCCTGTTAGTTAAAAAATCACCAAAGTATCCTTGTTTGTGGAATTAACCAATTTTACAGCCGACCAATTAAATTAACACAGACAATTTCATCAATCGGGATTCATTTAAGTCCGCAGAGGAGAAAATCAAGGTAACCTGTAGGGTAAGCACTGCAAAATAGGACCCAGTGACACCTGATGATTATAATTGCATCATTGGGTACGAGAGGGGTAAAGAGGAAGCTCGAAAAGTTGAAAAATGCTTTGTTTTAGTCTCTAGAAAGTAACAGACTAGAAGAAATGAGGCATGAAGGGTAATTATGTTTAATTGACTAAGATCCCCTTTCTCTACCCTACTTCATGAGATAATTGCTATCGTACTTGACAGTAGATATGGCGGTTAAATGTCAGAGCCCTTCGGCCTCATGGCATCAAGGCAAGCTGGACACTATCGAACAACACAGAATGTTCTTACACTTCAAGTAAAAAAGTGTCGCTACTATTTTTGCGTCTGGGAGACATGGACACAATGGTCACGAGCGTGTCTGTAACTGTCATGACCAAAGAAAAAAGAATAAATGGGACAACGCGATTAGCTACCGGTCTTGATAACCAGTTGGTTTTAAATTTCTGCATTTTGAAAGGCCAATTATCTGATAATTATAGCAAACTGAGAAAGGAGAAAGTTTTTAAAATTTTCTTCTTTGCAAAAAAAAATGGGAGTCACATTTCGAAGGTGAAATAACGATGTCAACATGTAGTTTTTCTTAGCAAAAAATATATGCTCCCATGATTCGGCTGAAATAATTCTTTTGCAGAAAACTCTAAACTGTAAAAAAGAACAGACAAATTTATTCACTGCTTTTTAATAGGGACCAAACAAACTAGGAAAATTGGATTTGTTATTGGAAAGGGGAAATTCTAAATTTTTGAAGGTGACACTAGTCTGACAAAATTCTGTCTTCTAAAATGCCTTAGTCTCTGACACAGCTATGCAAGTTTGTTATGAAGTTGTG
>NW_020170400.1:666926-670098 GCF_000524195.1 Echinococcus granulosus
AAGTTTGTTATGAAGTTGTGCAAAAATGTTTATTATTTTTACAATTTTTTAAAGTAATAATCAAAAAAAGAACATTTTAAAAAAGGACCTGCAATAGAAACAATCCAAATTTGCTTCTTTAAGTGAATCACCGACACCCTGTCCACAGAACCTTAGATTAGCATAGGAATAATTGTTTCGAACCAGGCTGACACATTATTTACATTTTGAGAATGTTATGCTGTATTAAGTTTGTAAAGGAATAAATTGATAACCAAATATCTAAAATACATTTGGCTTCAAAGCACACCTCATGCAGAACTTCCGCCGGATACCTTCAACCTCAACAAAAGAAAAAGAATCGATTTCAGTGTTTTTCTGGTAGACTTTCTTTCCTCCATTGTTGACTCAAGCCTTGCGTCAGTTACCGACCATGATGGCGGTTGTCAAAAGCCTGTTCTCCCAGCGCCACCACATCCGAAAAGCGGGCACAGTTGGGGTTTGAGCATCTGCTGGGTTGTCAAGATGTTGTCAACTCACCGCGGCGTTGAGTGGAGCCTAGAAAAGGGGGATAGGAACAAGAATTGTGATAGAGTGGAAACGGAAGAAATCAGGCGTATAACGCGGCAACCCCTTGTCAACAGGGTGGCCGCCTCTATGACTTTTCTGTCCTAGCTACCACTGCTGACAGATGGACTGAATTTAATTTACCTGCATTTAAGAGGTTTTTGACTCACTTCTGACAAGGGGTATTAGAGATTATTAAAACTACCTGATTAAGGGAAAATAAAATAGATTACTTTATTAATAAGGGTATAAAAACATGTAATTTTAAGGAAGTAATGAGATTTGAGCCATGAGCGCTTTATAAGCATGACAAATTAGGAATCCATCTTTTTAAGTAATAAGACGAGATGTGCAATTTTTTTAAAAAGGGATGAAACGAAACAAAAAAGGGAATAAAATTCATTAAACGAGGTTATAAAAGCTAAATTAGCTGTTTAAGTCGCAAAGCCTATTACATTACGGTCTACTTAATATCAAGGTCGGCTAAGAAGCAAAAGTCTTTCATATCTTGCTTTTAAAATTTAGTAAAAATTGTAGTACGTGTCTGTTTTAATACATCTTTTGGACTGTAAGGGGAGAACATATCAACTTCGTGACGGAGAAGACATCACTGCTCTTCAGGAAAAAGACAAACTAGAATCCTTCCACATTACTATATCACAGGACTTCTTTCTCCAACCTTCCTTCGCGACCCGAAGACCTGAATTCGGAGAACTTAGGGGATTATCTAATCGTGATACCTCATCAAATGCTGTAGTTTTGGGATCCACTCTTTAAAAGCCTTCCTAGAAAGCGTCTTCCATTACTTCACCTCCGAACTCTACAGCGCAAACTATTTGAAACTTTGAAACCGTGCTAAGATCGACCCGTAAAGAGGCCAAACTCAAATGTGGCATCTGGGATTTAACCAAAAATTTGTTGATATTGGGGTGCCGAATTGCGGAAAAAATTGTGACGAGCACGCCTAAAGGCATCAAACCAGTAGACTGATGCTAAACTACTCTTAATAAGGCAAGTTGAAAATAGCGTGCATTTGACAAGTTCCTACAAGTTATAACGAGTCGACTGACCATCAACATTTACCCTGCTAAGTTAAAAAATATATGACAGTATGCAGGGAAATGGACCTATATTACTCTGAACCATTAAATCCAAAATTAGACGGCTACAAATTTGGGAAATTTTTATTAAGATTCCTACATTTTACTTAAGATATTTGTTTTTAACATAAATCCAACTAAAATGTGCTCTCCTCTTAGGTAAAAGTAGTCATCGAGGTCAAATTTCATGTACTTATGCTACCTTGGTCCTTATACAGGCATCTACTTAACACCTACCAAATTCATGCTACAAACTTGGTAGTTTTATTTCATATCTCGTGACTGTCAATGTATTTGGCTGCACATCGAATGAACTATCGTTCACCTTCCAATTTAGTTACAGGAGACCATGATAAGAAAGAGGATAGTTTATTCCCATACTCAATACCTATGGTAATGTTGATGAATCTCTGCTCCTGGTACGCATTCCATTCTCATCGAGGTTAGTTTTGTCTTGAGGCAAAAACACTTACTTAATTAAAACAGCAATTAAATTGCTGGCGCACTTAATAAAAAATGATTGCCGCCCCTTCGCTTTATTAAAAAAATATTAAATTCTTGGATTAAAGGGAAATTGGATAAAAGTTTTGAGCTCACGTAATTGGCGATTGAGTAAATGCAAGTACTATAAAGCACTGAGGGATGTAAGCTTTTATCACGTCATTTTAAATTAATTTTCGTACCACTGTCCTCTTATCTTGAAATTTGTACCTCCGTAACATAAAATTTAAGCTGAATTTTAATCGGTTCTACTTCCAAGGATTTGGAAGCCTTTCGTAAAATTTGTGAAGCAACCTTTAGGTTAGGTTAAGTAACAGAATGAATGGCGAAGGAATTGCTGGACTTATTCGGCGAAAATTCAGTGATGTAAGATGGAACTATCTTAATAACTTGGATACAAATGCAGTAATTGAGAAAGTTATAGTACAAACTGGTAGGCAAATGGGTACCAAATATGCCATCTTCAGAGGGAAATTAAACTACAAGACGGGCAATCCGCTTGGTAACACCTCAACCATCATATATAAGCCAAACTTTTGGAAAGGATTAGCAGCTGGTTGGCTGGCTTGTGATGTAAAATGACTTTAGATGCAAAATGTATTGTTTTAAAAAGCAGACTATTGATGATTTTGTATCCCGTATTCCCGAGGCATGCAAATCAGCACTTCATTCACAGAAGACCGTGCTTAGTTTGCGTAGGCGTGTACAGAGTGGATGCCAACTGCTATCCTTTACTATGAATTATTTGCTATTTAAAGAAAAAAGAAGTGCGATCCTATCTACGTATTCAGTGCATTTTGGCGCGACCAAAAGGTCGGTAAGATAAACCTCTAGAGAAATTAGATGGGTTAGTGAACCAAATCGAAGAAATTTAAATTCGTACACTGCTGAGACCTAGTAACACCTTACATATCACACCGCATATCTCAAACCTCACACGCTACAACTAATAAGGCCATAAAAGTACCATATTAGAAAACGTTCCCTCTGCAGAATGGAAAAGGAGACATGAGGAAGGCACCATC
>NW_020170400.1:670198-675122 GCF_000524195.1 Echinococcus granulosus
GCTGACAATCAAAAGAAGTTTTTCTCTGTCACCTTCAAGTTTTGTCTAAATGCATGAGGTAGGTAAAATTCTGTCATTTTTTTTAGCATTTGCCAGGTGATCAGTTTACTATGGACGATCGCATCTGCAGCGCAATCCACTCCAGGCTATCAAACAAATGCGTGTACATGGCAAGCACAAGCCTCTGTAGACAAAGTTAAGTGCTTTGCATCAACAATTACCATAAATTGTGGAAAACCGCCCCAAACCTTTGGTCACCTGATATCTCCTTACTACATTCCGTCCTTGAACGTTGAGATTCTTAAGTTCATAAAAGGTGTACTTTTTCCCTTGACACCTCACTCACTTCATACTTATGAGAATAATGCATCTTTCATTCTTACTGAATGTGTCTGGTTTTAAAAATTTCCTTTGTTTACCATTCTCTGTGCATACCAGATTATTAGTTAGAGTTAAGATGCTCGACTGATACATCTCATCAAAGTCAATGCGATGCATTCTTTCAGTCATTCGTCAGAAAAACTGCATTGAGAAGCAAAATAAAGCGCTAAGGACTATTTCACAACTCATTTCCTTTGCATTTCACCCGTGTTTTACCAGCAATCCTTTTAAGTTACTTGGTCATTCGTCTGGAACACTCGCAACAGTCACCTCTTGAGCTAAAATAAGACGTTTGGATACGCGAAGTGGCAGTCTAAGTTGCATTTCTGTAATATGTTTGAGTTATCAAGTAAACGCATTTGTAACCTAAAGTGTTTTTGCTATTAAAGATTTACTTTGTTCCGCCCACCGACCTTTATTTTTGGCTAAATACAAAAATCCGTAATTTTACTAAATTTTTTGGCATTATGGATAAAAACCATAGTTCGTGAACGAAGCTACTAGAATGTTGAAGAAACATCTCAAAGTAAAGCAAAAAGTGCAATGCAGCGGTGACAGCACACACAGCCAACCATAGACTGCGCGGCAAGAGTGGATATAGTAGAAAAAGAGGGAGTGAGGCGACAGGAGTTTAAAGGAACGCGGATGGTTCATGACAGTCATAAAAACCTTATCCTAAACGATAAAGATTTTTGTCCATTCCCCTTCTTCCTCACTACACCTCGTCAAAATTTGTGTCCGTCCAATATCTTACCGCCATATTCTAGATAGAATGTCTGCCTATTTTGATGTTGGGCGGTTTTTTTATGCTATGCGAGTTGTGAAGCTACCTGAATCGCTTGCAGTAATATCTGCTCATAATGTTTAATAAACTTTGCATTATATTCGGAAATTATTTATTTTACTGAGCAGCCACATGATCGGTTAGTTTAAAAGGCAAAATTCTAAGATCTAATTCATTCATAACTACTTAAGTTTATGCGGCTATTTAAGAAAACCATTATGCCGGTTTCATATAACAAAAACGAAAAACAATCTAGCTTAATTTGAAAAAATATAAACAATTAATGCCATTGTTTGACTATATTTTATTTGTTAAATTTTGGCTAGGAATATTTAGCTTTTTCTACTTCAAATGCAGTAAAAGTGAAATTTTTGACATGCTTATACCCTTGACTTCCCTTAGGGCTATCAACAAAATTAAGTGTGACTAAACTGGGAGGCAAATGCAGAGAGTGTCCAAGTTAAAATATGATTTCTAATTTCACCAAAGAGAAACCCTGACTTTAAGTGCTAGAATTTGATACCTGTTTTTGACGCTGCTTTCTACCGCATTTATAGACCAACCTTAAAACTTAAATAGTTCTCCAAGGGCACAGTTAACGAGAAAAGTTCGTTGGTGTGACCCTTGCGTTGTAGAGCAGCGTGTGAAAAAACCATACTGATATCTGGTATGCACAGCCTATCCATAAATGCACATTTTTAATTGTGTAAATTTAGGTTGCCACTTTAATGCGAAATGATTTTACTGTTTTTCACTTCTGCTTTTGATTTAGACCCTTGGCTTGTGTAGACTATTGCATTAATGCAGAATTTAACAAATATTATAGGTTTTGTAAAGGATTTGAAGCATCAGCAGACTAATAGCATTTTTTGCAACCAGGAGGTTAATTCAGTTTGCTTGCTTGTCACTTGGCAGAAGTATTTTAGGTAACATGTACAGCAAAGTAACCAAGGATCATGGTTTAAATTCTGTAATCCTTTTCCACTGAGATACGAATTCACCGAAAGTCATACTTTTTTCCTAAGTACTGCATATCCAGAACCACAAGACATGACTACGGTAGGTCCATTTTTACCTCAAAACAATTACCAGGCTGTGCTATTCTGCCAAGTAAAATTGATGATCAAAATTTGGACTTATGCCATTGAAGGTATACAGTGGACGATGTAGCATAATTTCAACACTTGTCTTTATTAAAAGAGCAAATCCTTTCGTGGGCCATCAGAAAAAGCATTATCTAACTTTCATCTAAGACTGCCGTTCTCCTTATCGCAGCGACGCATGAGGAGGTTTAGTGTCCTGTAAAATATGGGTCCATAACTATTTGATATCTAGTAAGTAAAGAATATTTGTATCTATGGTCTCACACACTGGCATACAAAGGATAATAGTCTTCTGGTGATGAAGTGATGTCCGAAGGAGGGGTGTTGGATAGATTTGGAACCCCCTCTCTGAGGATAGTTAAATATGTTTTGTAGTATAACATAGGCTGCAAAAATAGGGCTAGTTTTTCACATGTTAGTCAGCATCAAACTTCATGTTTTTACGGTTACGATAGATGTCAAGAATAAATTAATAGACGCGCAAGTTCATTGTCTCACTTCATGGCATGTCACAAAGATTTCAAAATAATTATGAAAGAAAAAGTCATGGAAGTTAACTGCTCGGTCATTCACAGTAATCACCTTAAGTTTATTCTTAACACCCCTTAAACCATATTTACCCCATCAGTAATGACACTTGGTTCTCGATTACTGGTACTGCCGAGAATAATATTAGGCCTCCTTAGCATGATGTATTAATTCTTACCATTTTTTATTTGATTAATTTTCTGAAGCAAATGGTCCATGTTTGGTAAATGTAACTTTTCAAAATGTTGTATAGGAAATCTTACAAGGGGTGCCAGAATCCACATTTTGGAAAGCGATGAGAGCAGGTTTGTCAAACAGACGACTTGGAAACGCATCCATTATGTTCAATCAATGAGCCATTACCCAAAATTTTAGGAAGCAAAAGAACGGTTTAAAGCACAATCGAGAGTATTGGTGCTGTTGCAATGATTGTATGTATAAGCCAATACTTAGAACGATTCGTGTACTTGCCACTAGTTATTGTCGCCAATGAGCTTGTGGTCCATCTTCCAAGTAAGTCACTAAAATGAACCATTAGCTCATATTATGATTATTCCATTTTCCATTGGCTCTTTTTACTATTACTCGTTTAATAATCCAAAAAGTTGGTTAAGTGGCACATTTCACCCCTAAAAATACATGCACACCTCAGGGTGTCAAAGTAGCTCATAATCAATTAATCAGTAGATAAGGCTTAACACACTGATATTTTAAAAGGGCACCCCTTTCACCACATTTATAATGGTATCTAACTTAATTTGGACATTTACTTTTGGCAAAGGGAAAAAGTTTCAAATAACTAAATCTTTCAAGTATAAGTAGTATGTTCTGGCAATCCAAATATTAAAATTAACGTAAAAACTATTTAAACAAAAGCATTGGCAGTAGTTTATAGCGAAATCTCCATTGCAGTAGAATACCTTTACATTGTGCCATTTTCGTACCTGCAGGTAATAAATCCTTCGCTTCTCAACCTTATAAGTTTGCTGTTTTTTTCCATTGTTGTAAAGAATTACAAATTTCAAAATGTTTTTCCATTAAAGCATATTGGAATATGTTTGAAAATTACTAGCATTAGTTCAGTCAACCAAAATGCTCATAGGATATAACTCTAAAAATCTTTTTTGCTTCTCCAAAAGTATCTTTTCATAGGATAGAATATTATTATGTTTATTCTTCTCAAATAAAACGCTCAAAAAATGAAGGGTTTTAATACAGAAGCCCTTGTCATGGCAGATCCTTTGGATTTAAGAAGTTATTAAAGTAGAGCTGAAAAATGCCAGTAATTACCTATGCTAAGAGTGACCATGAAGTACCGTTAAAGTCGCACAATGTATTTCATTTTATTTTAAATCACAAAATGGTACTGAAGATTAACTTGCCTTAGACTTAATATCATTTAAAAACAATAGCATTTTTGTAAATATCACGGCACGCGTAGTAGTAGCATCGAGAAATTCTACAACTTTTACTCTGGCTACATCTGCTAACTGCAATAAATTTCCTCCTCACTTTTTCCTAATCACACCACTTTTTATCGTGTTATTTATGCCTTACACGTAGGTAGGTAAGCAAGCAACTAGCCTGCGTACCCTGTATATAAATCACGGGGTGTCAGAATGGCCTCAGGCACTCAAAGAAGCCGACATAAATTTGTCAACAAAGGCCCACTTTTTTAAACGCATCCTCCTCCTCCTCCTAAGCCTTTTTATCATCGATGACGGGCTGAAGAGGAGGAGGAAGAGTAAAAGGATGCAGAATAATGCACACACATCCCTTTCTCATTTTTTTCTTCATCACCTTCTCGCTCTCCACTTTCCCTTGTCACCAAACAGCGTAAAAGTGCGTCTGCTCCTCCCTGTTAGATTGCTTGAAAGGTGATACACACGGTGTATATTTGTTGCGATCGTGTGCACATTTTTTCGAATATCTAACTTGATACATAAAAAAAAGAAAGAAACAGCTTAAGTGATTAATTGGAATCGCTAAAAGGGTAGTTCAAAATGTGTCTTCTACGAAACTAATTTTACGACTAGGTTCAAATAATTGCAAAATGTGAAAAAGGCTCATTTGTAATATTTCAGCAGATAACAGATGGAAATATTCATGTCTTAAACCGAAAATTTAG
>NW_020170400.1:675222-676585 GCF_000524195.1 Echinococcus granulosus
TTTAATCTAATGGGCAGCAACCGCGTAGATGTCAATTAAAATTTGCGACTCGTGTTCAAGTCACGAAAGACATGCACTCGGTAAAAGGTTTACTCGTGTGGAAGCAATCAAGCTATTTCTCATGAGAGGCACCTGTTGATTCCATACCAACTCCAACATTTGCCCATCTGCCATGCACATAACCCAAAGTACTAACACAAATGTGTTGAGATGGACATAAATCACCTTGTTACCACTGTTCCCACAGAAAGCTATCGGAGTCGGGACGAAGGTGGGGCTGGAGTGGGTCGAGGGTGGGTATGGGGATGGTCGTCATAAAACAACCCATTGGGTAATTAAATTTTGCAGTCCAATTCATTTCCACCACATATCGGTGTGGTCTCATGTGTAAACAGGCAAACCAGAAAATGAGACACCTCGCTAAAAACCAAACACCACTAGTTGTGCCCGCTCCTATCCAACAACACATTCTGCAATCGTATTCGGAGTAACTGCCTCATGTTTGCAATAGAAATGCGTCAACAGAAGGAGTGGTGAGATACTTCATAGGTCCATGTCAGGATGCCACATGTCCCCTGTCCCAAGTCGAATTGCATTTCGCGTAGGGCAAACAGGACGAAGGAAGCAGGGACCACTGATTCATAAATGCCTAATTAAAGACGTATCTTTGACAGGATTGTCAACGTCAGCAGTACTGCAGCGCCTAGGACCCTCCCCATGCACGACTTGCGGTGCACTAGGTTTCCGCCTTTGTACTCCCTTTCGCATCTGCATCCTCATCCACATCTGTTCAGTCACCTCATCCACTCCCATTTCAGCATTACCTTACTTAGTGTACATTCAGGTCTCTCTTGCGCCTGACACATTTTAGTCAAATCGTCAAGCAGGGGGCAACATTCCAACTCAGTTTCTTCACGCATCGTGTATCGCCGCATTCACCAATCCTCCCCACTAGATGATGTTTCCGACTATTCTCATTCTGTCGGATCTGACAGATAGTGGGAGATGCGCGTCGCTCAACATTCATCGTTCATTGCTCATCATTCTGCATGCACTGGTACCACACGATCACGATTGCTGCTTCAACTGCAGCCTCCCATTTCACATCCTCCCAATCGGCCATGTTATTGGCCCAATACTTCTTTACTGTGCCCTCCACCATTTCTCCGTCCTCTGAATTCCTTACATCACAACGCATTGGTCGGATCTGATGCATGTGTTTTGAGGTCGCCTGCTTCACGAAACCACTTCACCTCGATTTCTACATGGTGACGATTGACAATATGAAGGCTTGTTGACCAACCACGAGACACAGAAGTGATCAGACTACATGATTCTGATAATGAACTAAATGGAAGACGAT
>NW_020170400.1:676685-678177 GCF_000524195.1 Echinococcus granulosus
GAAGTTATCTTTATACAAATAAAAAGTAAAATTGTTATGTTGGCTCATCAGTTATTGTAATTGTGCATATCTTGTTTACAAAAGGCTAAATTTAGAGATCAACTTACTTTTACTCTCCATCCCTTTTTTGCGGAAATAAGCAGGCAATTTAAGAGTGGGAGAAAGAGGCAGTTATAGCAAGAGAGTAGAAAGAGTTGAGCATCATTTGTTATGATTTCGGCAGCTAAATGGACGGATAATCTCCCTTAGCCCCTAGCGGACTCACTAACTCACCCACCAACTCACTCAAAGCTGCACACACACACACACGATTAATTAGTCCCATAAAACTTGCCCGCCCGCCTGCCTGCATGCTCAATCTGCGGTTATCGGTCGCGCCCTCCCCTACACCCAACCCCCTACTCTCCCTTCCTCCTCGAACAGGCCTCAAAGCGCGGCTGTCATGATACCGAAGCCTTTTTTCTCTATCTGCCATGCGTGGCATGCACGTACGCACTCGTGTGCACACGTGCCATGTGTGGTGAACACAACGCGTGTACGCGTCTCCTCATGCCTTGTGCGTGCATTGCAGCGTCCACTCAGTATCATGTGAAGGTTCTCAAAAACCAACAGCAGAAGAAGGGAGCTGCAGCGACCGTGGCGGCGAGCTGGGAAAAGGAGCAGCGGGGAAACAGAAGCTCCGCATGTGTTCGGCGTGGTATCCCTCTCTTTTTTGCCCTCAAAGTGGTCAGGCAGAAAGAGAGTGCGTGTTTGTATTTTTTGTCTCCTGTGCTTGGTGGTTGTGCTAGAGGGCTTTTGATGATTGGTTAGAAAGTGGAAAGAGACTTTCTTGAGCAGACTGTCTTGTGAGACATAGAGATAGAAAGGGCTTGTCAAATATTTATTCCCTGCTGATAAATTCTGCCAGTACTCTGCGTAGGTGGCAAGTTAAACATTTCGTCTAACTTGTGTAATAATTATGCTAACTATTTAATACATAAATGCAATACTTGCCACTTAGCTCTTATCAGTCTACCTGTCGCAGTTGTAAAAAATGTTTTTGAATAATTCACGGAACCATCACTAAAATAAAATAGAGGTGGTAAAGGCGAATTTGTCTATCATCTCAAGGAAAAAAGTATGCCCTAGGAAGTCGTAAGTTTCGAGGCATAAGGTCATGCGTTGATGTGAAAGAGTAGGACTGACTTAGTAGTACCAGCTCTTTTGAAATACGATCCTACTTAAAAGGTGCGATGACTACAAAAATGGTTAAAAATTGAAAAGCATTTGCTAATGCATGGCAGCATCCGCAAGTCTAGAAGATTTCAAAACAATTTTTCTAACAGATAAAAGATGCATATGAAATGCTTCATTATATAAAATGAACACTCAAAATTTGGTTTCGACACCTCTTAAATTCCATTTGCTCTCCTCTTTAATGATAGCTAGTTCTCGATTATCGGTACAACCAAAAATAATGGCCAGTCTTCCTCAAAGTCAAGAATTCTTATTT
>NW_020170400.1:678277-680494 GCF_000524195.1 Echinococcus granulosus
TTTCTTGACACGGACATCGGAAAATAGTATGCCATTTAAAAGAGACAGTTGGAAAAAGGACGGAGAAACACACGACACTGACCGGTCGTAGACAGGTTTCTTGCTTCAACGCACCTGTCGTCTCGTACAAGTAGCCTTCACATCACATTTGTGTCGCATTTTCTTCAGCACTCACCAGCAAAGGAAGGACTCACATAACTCGTTTTTGGTGAGTAATGGGCTTCCCCAAATCGTCCATTTCATATCGCAAGTAGAGTTCATAATATAACAAAGGCGTTTATAGCATGCAACTGGGCACACTGCAATTGACCAAAAGATGAATTGTGCCAAGCATGAAAACATCAAGGCTTTCTGACGATAGGTGTTGACTCTGTTATCAACAGCCAAGTTGGTAGAGACTGATGAATTAGAGAGATGGCACATGCGGAAATCAATGTCACTGTCATGGATGTGGAACAGCAAACGGCCACGTGTGGGGTGACTCTAAATTTCAGAAGGTGAAAATGCTAGTGGATTGAAGTGGATGTGAGAAGGTGTTCAATGGAGATAATTGACACACTTTGGGCAACACAAAGCCGTTGAACCAACGCAAAGGAAGGTGAGGATGAGCAAGTGGGTGGGGATGAGCTTTACAATCAGGAGAGTGAAGGTGAAAGGAGGTGGGTGGGGTAGAAGGAGGAGTTTGACACAACTGTGGATCCATCCAATTCAACAAGACACATCACTGACACTGGGAGTGAATGTGGTCCCACTTTGAGGAATGATCAGCTCATGGTGGTTATTCTCGTTTGACGGGTAACTTGGAAACACGCAACCACATTGAAACGGTCGACATGGAAGTGATCGCAGGAGGTGTCGGCAAGGCACACTTGGGAAGAGGAGTGAATTCTGCAACGGAATGGCATTTGATGTAGTTAAGTGTTTAACCATTGCCACGCGATTTCTCCACGGTTCAGTTTCCACAAAGTGTCGATCACGATGGCCACTTCGTATCACCATGGCGAAGCTTCTCCCCCGCACATTCATCTACTGTGTGCAGACTGAAGGGGCCCTAGGACGCAACACTCACTGTTATTCTATCAACACATAGTTGGGGCACCTAAGCAGTGGTGGTTGCACAAGATCTACAAAAGTGGCGTTTCTGTTGACATCTTGTGACGTACGCATGTGTGCGTGTGAACAAGCGCACATCCGCACATGTGCATGTGCACATGTTCATATGCGGCAATGCACGACGAAAGAAAAACACTTCCATAGGCCAGTCATGGAAGGTGCACGAAGGTGGGGGACTCGTCTCTTCAGCTTGTTTTTTCCAATTTGTTCTGCCCACCCTCAGTCTGCCTTCAGTCAAATGTGCCACTGACGTGAGTGTCACTTGGCAGTGTTTTCCTGTTAGTGACAAGAAGGAGGAGGTAGGCAGACGAGGCCCAGTACAAGGTGGAGGCGGAGGAAAGGGGAGATGAGGAAAAAGAGGAATTGGTAATTTTTTAAGAGAAAGAAGTGGTGGTTTCAATTGCACCACAGGACCTGTCACCGCCCGTCAGTGATACCACCAACATCAGCGCCATCATCACCGCCAGTAGCAGAGGCAGTAGTAACAGCAGATTTTGTAGTGGCTTCACCTCTCTGCTCCACTTTCCGCATCTTCGACTGCGACTTCAATCCCTCGCCACTTGTATTGATTTGAACCCTCAGTTTAGTTAGTCTGGAGCAAGTGCATAACCCGCAGTTGACATGTCCTCGTAAAAAGTGAGTTTAATTTTGCAATCCTAAACTGTGCCTGCAATGCAAACAAAAGCACGAATTTTGTGGGTTGTCAATGGGGAAACATCTCACTAAGGAATGGGGCCAGCTTTGTTTGAAAAACCGGAAGAATGCGAAAAGCCAATTGCTTTGTGTATTTCCCATTCTGAAATAATTTTGCGCACCTGCGACAACCTTCAGAATTATTTAGTTAAACGAATCACAAGGACAATTTGCTGATCTGGAGATGTTGGTGAAGAAGACACAAGCATGCTGCAGAATCGACTTGTACGGGGTGTCAAGTGTCTCGGAGAAGGAAACATGAGTGCAATCAGTCACCGTCGTGTCTATCTGCGTTCTATTTTCAAACTGGCTCATCTAAGTGGCATGTGAATGTCTGATGCCTGTGTGATGAA
The DNA here is from genome assembly GCF_000524195.1 of Echinococcus granulosus. Classification (NCBI taxonomy): domain Eukaryota; kingdom Metazoa; phylum Platyhelminthes; class Cestoda; order Cyclophyllidea; family Taeniidae; genus Echinococcus; species Echinococcus granulosus. The sequence goes on from NW_020170400.1 coordinate 680,437, forward strand.
GAGCTGACAATCAGTAGGCGGAGAAACATCGTCAAATGCATAGGGACGGTGAAGGTGT
>NW_020170400.1:680594-682603 GCF_000524195.1 Echinococcus granulosus
GGTGGTGTCTTTCTTATGCCTTCCCTTCTGCGTGTTACTTTTGTGGAGATACGAGATTTGTGTTTCAGTAATTAGTTGTGAGATGCTGCATTTCCTTAGTAGCGAACAAAGGGAGCTTTTGTTTATCTAAGTTACTAATTTTTGTTATTTTTTTTAAAAAGCACTTGAAAAACCTTGAGTTATGTCAAAGTGCATCGAATAGGAAGACCTGAGTCGTTCCTGTTCGTTTTTTAAGGAACAAATAAGTCAAAGTGAACAGTTGCGTCAGGCGTACATATATACAGGCGTACATACAGTCTTCTGCAAATGAATTGTTGCTTCCACGGATCTGACCTGCAGTGTCCTTAATAGTACTCTGATTGCTTCAATCATGACCTTGGCATTCTAGGTTATTTTTCATCACAAGTCAGTCTCACTTCATCACAAGCCATTTAACCTAAAGCATCCTTTCTAGAAATTTGTCTATTTACGATGAAAGAGGCGTTAGGGAAATTAATTATTTGTCCCAGAACCCTATTCTCATCTGTTGTTAATGTATTTAGTGGTCATTTTCCTAGCAGTGTGCACCGCAACTTCCTCAACTGCTTTATGCATGACCGAGTTGTTAAATCACTTCTATCTAACACCAATGAATTTTTCATTAAGTTCAACAATTCTTTGGTGGCCCACTCTGTTACGACACAAATATCATGAACAAATTCTGAAACTGCAGCTTTAGAATCTGTTGGATTTAGTATGAGTATCATGGCGTGGGATTTAATGTTGGAGATAATTGGACAGTGATGCAGAACTTGAGAGTGGTGTACCCCTAAGCTTACATTTCCCCGTGTTTGTGACGCATTAGCTTAGCCAACCGTCTCTGCCATAATCTTAACATTTTTACTTAGCTTTACCGACACACGTTTTTTTTTAACACCATATAGAGGTTGTCGTTTTGTTACCAACCAAAGGATGAAGCAATTCATTGTTATGAGTTCTTTAGACCACCAAAACATTTTTGTTCCATTCCCACAAAGAATTGATTTTTGACTAAATTTGACTCCGCAAAGTAGGGTAATCGTCTAGATTAAACAGTCTTCACGGATCAAGCCGTTTTTAAAATTTGCAGAACAATGGAAAATCAAAGTAATCCACTTACTTATTTCTCAAATTACAAGTCCCATTTGTGGCGATAGAGAGAGATGGAGTAAATCTCGCTCAAGCGACAAGCAATCACTTGTCAACGTTGTTTCCTCCATTTGTTCACTTGTCATGGCGCAAAATCATGTTCACCATCACGCAATCTCCACTCCTTTCCTCTCCTCTTCCCTCCACATCACTTCACTTCACCGTGACACTGACGTGATAACTCAGTGTCAAAAGAATTAATGCATTTCTACCCCACTAAAATTCTATATACATCTATTCCCTCAAAGTGAAAGAGTGCAAGAGAGCGAAAGTAGAAGAGTATAAAAAAGGGGACGGGAAAAACAACAACACTTGACAATTTTTGAGCTTTGTTAAGCTAAAAACTGAATCGTGTGAGTGACGCGTGCTAAAAAGGGGGGTTGATACATTGGAAAAAGGGTCTGTTTTTTCGGGTTTGATTAAGCATACACTGACGTTTAAACCCCTCTGTGTACAAAATGTATATTATCCCTTTTTCGAATGGATTTGAACGCCAAAATGCCATGCCGCTATTGTTAATAATTCATTTGAAATAAGAATGTCAGTGTAGACCTTTAAATTCTACTTAGATTAATGACTCCTCACAATGGGGGAGCAAGAAAAAAGAAAATTTATTAATTGTTAATTTAGGATGATCAAAACCTTGCGCTTCTTTAAGGTCTTCTTTACATCTAGATGAAAAGAAAAGAAAAGGCAACAGGAATTACTTTCAAGTGGACAAAATAATTTGTGCGCAATTTGTAATAAAATGTTTTGCAAGTCTTTTGCAATTTTGTATCAATCAGACATGCAGCTTGCAGTGAACTCTACCCATGAAATGAGAAGTGATATGCTCATTTGCT
>NW_020170400.1:682703-688911 GCF_000524195.1 Echinococcus granulosus
TGAGAAGTGATATGCTCATTTGCTTAAATAACGTTAGGTGCCAGCCATTACTGTTTTCCAGTCAGTCAGCAACCCTTTTAAGATATGATAAGAGGTGATGGTCTTAGAGGTTTAATGTCATCTGTTTATCTAGTGACATGCGTTTGCTTAGCGGCTCCTGCCACAACCTTAGCCCTTACTTCCCCTTTGGCAAGTCATTCTTTAAATCAACAATTGCCCATACCTTCCTAATATTATCAATAATAACGGATGGTATTCTCGAAGCTAATGCCTCTTTGGATAATTCATTACCGAGATCCAACCGTTGCCGCTTTTCTCACTCTGTTGCCGTGCCTTCTTTACTGCTTCTTCGCAAGTTTGTAGAGACTCTTTGATAGGGTTGGGCCCAGTTGGCCTATATTTGTAAGGATCGTGAGCATGAATCTATTAAGGATCTAAATCACAAAGAAGAAAGTGATTAGGTTTATGCATAAATAGATTTTTGTTCGGCATACATTATCTCAATATAAGGATTGAAAAGCAACAAAATCTGAGAGGATTATCACAAAATTGTTGAGTAAACTTCTGATTCTTCAATTAACGTGCTTAAAATGAACCATTGTTACAATACAAAGGAAAACGGATTAGAAGCCGACCTGCATAATCTCATGTATAAAAGGTGGATTTGGTTCTTCTTCTCCTCCCCTCTGCCCGAAAGGGATACACTTTGCTACCTACAGAAGCCAGGGTCCTTTTGTTATAAAAACGAGTCGATTTTCAAATGCAAACCATTTTTATCCTACTAAAATGAGAAATAAAAAGAAAAAATTGTATCATAATTACATGGACAATAAACTCCAAAAATTCATTAAGTTGAAAATATTGAGAGGAAACCGAAGGAGCTACGTGAGTGAAGCTTCAAGCAACTATCCCAAGAATCAAAGAGCTTGTGCGTCTAACTAGGTAGTTGCAACAAACGTCTCTTTTAACAGTTCGTGTTTTATTATAATCAGTGCTTTCATTCGACCTTGTGGATACACTTCGAATTTGGCTAGTATGGGCCTTCCATTGGGCTCGTAAGAGCCTTGTAATGGGATCCAAGAGAGCGTAAGGTAAAAGTAATCCTTCTTTAACTTGCGGGAGTAGATTATATTGAAAATAACCTTGTTGAAATGAAAATTTACATATACAAATTCTTTAGCCTTTGTATGGTGATATCGTCCTTAGGGACTGACGACAGCTTCTCAGCCCTTTTGTTCGCCATTAACAAATTGCACTACCGCCAGTGTAGCACCAGGTTTATGCTTGAAGATAAAATTAGGAGACAGATAGCATTAAAAATGTCCAGTCCGCCATCACGGAAACTAACTTACTTCCAGAAACACATTTGGACCATCGAAATCATACGCTTTATTGTGGTCTCTCCTACTTTCTTGCCATTATGAACCCACAATAAGCTCCAACTCAATCTGATGTGATTTCTACTTTATGGGCAAATCTCAGAAACATTTTATTTACTTCCTTAGAAGGTAACAGTGGAAAATATGATAGCAAAGTCCTTCGCTCATAGAAATGATTTTATCAGTCAAAGGTGCATCTCGTTCAGAAAGGCCACACCATTACGAAGGATATTTACTCGATAGAGCATCATACCGTCAGTATAATAAGTTGTAAGTTGAGCGAAAGAAAACATATTTAAACATACTTAAGCAGGAAAATGAATTTTTTCTTCATTTTCTAACTTCCAGTGAATGCATGTGTTCCCATTTCTCTCCTTTGGTCCACTTAGCAATGAGGTGTTATGAAGACTTATCTGGCGACAAATTTGACAGCTATCACCCTTTTGTAACTCACACATATTTTTAACTTTGATGGCCTAGGGAAATTTGTATATCTCACTTGTATCATAATGTTAGTCATGCAGAGGTGGATTATTTTCCCCTTTTTAATAGACATAGTCAGGCAAGTTCGGCGCTAAACAAAAGGACATTTTTACTCTCAGATGCTGCTTATTAGGAGATAGATGCTGGAGAATGTAATCTTTTATTTGAAAGCATCTCAATATTTGGAGAGGTAAAATCTTGCTATTCTGACAGAAGTATTTAAGACTGCATTATTGTTACGGCTCATTAAGATAGAAAAACAAATAGTAAATCCATTTTTGGAAGTGCCTTTTAACAGCCTAATAAGCATTGCAGCGACAGAAAGTTGAAGAGGGCGGAATTAAAATAATCTATTTCTTTTCGACAGACTTTGCGTCTTAGAGCTAAAATCTTTATCCAACTATGGAGGTTGGTTCTCAAATCTAGCTTGCAAGCATGCCTGAACCGCCAAGGCTTCATTAGTGTGCACAATTGCAGATGCTACGCCCCGAGTACGGGCCTCGGAAGAGGTATTAATGCTATGGTAGCGTTATTTAGAAGGCCTAAAAATTATAGCAGTGATAGACGATACAATGACTTGAAAGCAAACACCATTTAAATGTATAAAAACTCTAAGTATAGGAGCAGTTTTAAACTCCTTACAAAAAAGTAAAAAATTACAAAGCGAGAAAACTAAACTAAAACGAATTCTGCAATTTTCAAATTACCCAATAATTTTTGCTGTGCATTTATAACGCTTGTTATACATTAGCAAATCAGTTATGTGTACCCATTTTATCAGTGTCCTTTAGCTAAGAAAAACTCTTTCCCTTTTATTCTATTCAAAAGATATTAAATAATTAGTTTTGACGTAAGTAATCAGGCCTCCTTTCTTGGTCACACAAAGTCACTCACGTTTTGTCATTAATTGGAAGGGCATTTGTAAAATGACATTTAAAGGTGGCATGTCAGCGCATTCTCTTTCCAGTCAAGGTAAATTAACACCAAACCTTTGAAAAACCAGTCTTTTGTTAAAATAGAGAGAGAGTATTCTAATTTTAATAGATTTTCCGGTCCACTCTTTTTTCGGCAAAAAATGATGTTTTTTTGATTGAGGAGTTCAAATTTACTCAAGACCACGGACAATCAGCAGTATAATTGGCAGATTTAATAGTTTTTAAAAAATAGGAAATATGCTTTAGCTAATTTTCAATTAATTAAGATCAACTTGATAAATAAATGCTTAAGCGGCTTTAAGGATTGATTCAAAGATTGTAAAGATGTGCAGTTATAAGTCAATAAAAAAACCAACTTATTTCAATCCAACATATACTTAAATCCCGTGGGTTTTTAAGCAACAAATTTCCCGTTTTTTATTATTATTTGTTAAAGAAGTTCCCGAAATAGGTTTCGTTTTTATGGAAAAGGTCTTCCAAAACGATGTTAATCCACGCCTTAGTTCTAAATTAAAAACCCTTAAAATGTATTACGCACGAGAGTAGTTTCTCCAGTAACATAAAATAATTTTTATAATTCGGTGATCGCTTGCAAATTCTAACTTTATAAAACATGATGTCTCTAGAGGTAATAAATCCAGCTCTAGTCACTTTTGCTCCTCCCTCATTTATACCTAGTGCCATAAGTGGATACCTGTTGCCAAAGGCAAAGGTGCTAACCTACATGAGGCACAATTAAAAAAATTTTCTTGCTCTTTTCTCCTGAAAAGCAAATCTTTCTTATAGTCACTGTTAGGCTGGCATGAGACTTGCCCTGTGAGAATATACGGAAGTCCTCTTCTAAACTGTTTTCCAAGAAGTTTTGCAGCAATAATTTAGAATTATATTATATATGGAAGAAAATGAATGGAGAGAATAAATAAAACTGCTTCATAGTTCTAGGCAGGTGGGTAACAAAATATAAAGTTAAGCTCTACAAAACACTGCAAAACCGAAATAATCCCTAAAAATTAAGTTTATTTTATAACAGAAAAAATTTTTACTGCATTAAAGTGGAAATAATTCTTATATTTTGTTTAATTCATAAGTTTATCCTTATGCATCAGTGAGTTTACCTTTCAAGGCACAAAATAACCCACTTCTATGTATAAAATTCATTCGACAAATTTGTGGCATCTCTCGTCACATCTACTTATTCTTGGGGAAAATTAAACATCGATGAACCTTTAATTATCTTGCTTTGGCTAAAAACAAAATCTGACTTCAAAGTCCTCTCTGAGTATGCCATAAGATTTGAGAGTTTGATGAACAGTTTAGAAGTGTAGCGAAGGGAAAACCATGCATACAGGATTGTATGAAAACTAGGGGCGGCATAAGTCAATGGTGCCAAAAACAGAAATTATTGCACTACTCGTTTAATTTGTCCCAAATCCATAAAAAACCACTCAAGCACCACCCAAATGAAATGACAAGGTTGTCATGGCAAACACGGTTCTGCCTGTCTACTTGTCGTCAGCAATGGAGGTGGCAACAACAATGATGCTATCAGTGGAGACGATGGGAGGAGCTGGGAGGTGAAAGATGAACGGGGTGGGTTAAAAAGGTTACAGGGAAAATTTCGTGGATTGCACGCGATTGAGGCACGACACTACACGCCATCTTGACAGCCCCCTTGACGCATGAATAGCGCTTACAACATGAGGCGTGGAGTCGCTTGCGGTTGTGTGTCAAAGCCTTGACTTACGATTAACTTCTTTTTTTCATTGTCACCAACTCTCGCTCTTCTGCTCATCACAAAAATAAACTAAAACGCAGTTTGGATTCTTCTTGTGCTTACGTTCTGTTACTTTTTCAGAGAGGAGGGGGGAGAAATGATGGTCTCATTTGAGTTAAATGAAAGCTTGGCTGTTGCAGACCCATTTAGCCACCTTGAAGCCTATATGGGGAGAATTCTGCCTTCGTTTCATCAAAAAAGTGGCTTTTAGTGACTTCAGTAAGTTAAAATAGGGGTTGCCTTCTCATTATTCAATTTGTCCTTTGTGATAAATTTTTGTCAGTCAGTATGCAGTTGTTTAGACATTCACTGGCTTATTGGCAAGAATTAACTTGTGGCAACATTCTACACATGTGGGACCCAATTTTTGTACCTGATATTTTTACTTTGTCGGTTCTTAACAATCGGTTGAGTCACATAATAGAAAAAACAGCTTTATCACATTTCTGTCTCCGAAAAACTTCACTGGTATTTTGGTAGTTTATTATTGGCATTTTTGGCGTCACACCAAAAGATTTAGGCAACAGGGCTGTGACGAAAAAATTTTAAGACTTTGATAAGCAGTTTTATTACAAATTTTCTCGTAACAATCATAAAGTTGTCAAAATATTTATTTTTAAACTGCAAAATAACAAATACGAAGTGACTAACAACGCCTAGAGATGCATTTTAGAAAAGCAGAGAAAGACGAAATTACAAGCACACTTGACTTAAACCGTTGCATAAAGGCCACAGTTTAAATGAGAGCCTATTTGATTAAAGATTTGAAAGTCTGTCCAAAATGAAAACAAAAATAACAGAAGAGTAATGCGAAATGAATTTTTTTAGTTGAGAGTAGAAATCTAAAAAAACGCATTATACATTTCATAGCCAAAAATAGCTAGTTACTAAGTAAAAAACAGGACCTGCAGCTTACGTCATAAGTTTTTTTTGTAATCATGCCTATTGAGATACGTCAGAATCCAAAAATTCGCGAACTCTGACTACATCTACCTCACCTGAAAAGGTCGTTAGAGATATAAATCCTGGAAGTAGTTGTTTGCCCACGTCCGGTGTGTTTAACGCTTATAAAACCCCCCATTTGTTTGTCGTTTATCTACTGACCAATAACCTTCCGGTTGCAAGAGCCTTAGTGCCGTAATATTTGCTAATTAATTGAAGGTGTCATCGGTTGTCTCCAAACAGATTAGTCTCTACCTTCCATCTCCAGACTTTTGTCACTCCACGAAGGCTCTACACGCTTTGAAGGCGTAACGAGTTGGCTGCTGACCAGATGTTCCACATGCAGAAAACCTAGCAATTACGACTGAGATCTGCCTACTTAATATAACAGAAATTAACATTTTGAACTACATTTCTCCCCAGAAATCGCCAACACTAGTGAATAAGCCTGCAGAAAGTTCTCTTTCCCTTCTTTCGAGGCTATCCATAACTTTAGACAATAACCAAATTAGCCCTTTCTCGTTGGAGATATGATTAGGGATGGTGTTAGGAATGTCTGTAGCCCTAAAACTAATTTTTTGTAATCTTTAATGGCCTCCTTTTTAGGTCTAATCTTCACAAATCTATCACGTCTGGCTCAGCCCTCTTGAGTGACCTGTGCTAATGCTCACTATGACGCCAAGGCCTATCAAATT
>NW_020170400.1:689011-699354 GCF_000524195.1 Echinococcus granulosus
GACTAGCAGAGGATGTCAGCAAGTTTGGAGTAATTGTTTATGAATAATCTAAAATGTCCTTAGGTATCAAGTTGACTGTCGGTTGAGTAATGGGAGGTATCTACTACCCTATTTGCTTGTGTCAACTGTTCTGCTACCAATGGGATTGGGTGCCAAATGTTAGTACCTGAAGAGTTTGCATTTTACCACTTAGAATTCATAATATCATAAGAACAGGAGGCTGCTGCAGTACCTCCTTCCTCTCCCTATTTTTAAGTACAAGTCGATTGAGGTTTGTGGCGTGATGTCCTGAAGTCATTCCGACGACTCTAATTCTGTTTGTTCATGAGAAAGGAATGTTGTTCTGCGCGTTCATGTTTCACCATTCCGACGGCACGAATAGGTGGCAGGTGCAACTGCTTAATTTCCATCACAAGACTCACTGGCAGTAAACAATCACCACTGCAGTGGGTGAACATAAATTATGTACAGACTTCAAGAGGTTAACTGACGTGTGTCGCAGAAGTGTGAGTTTAGTCATAAGTTGATCACTTGGTGGAGATCACCGAAATGGTCTTTTGCTCCACAAATGCTGGAGCACAAAGGCCAAGTCTCCTGATAATCCAATAGGTCAGTCAACAAGGAAAAGATAGACGGAAAGCGCACTTTTATGTCACAAAAGAAGTGACAAAATGATAGTAATCTTCACTAGTCCTTTGACATCCATTTGCACAGTTACACTGACTTTCCCTTTGGTATGAACTAGGCGTCAGAGCTATTAAAACCTGAAAACAGACACGGAATTTGCAATAATGGCAAAGACTAGAGGTTCTTTCAAATCGTGTTAGACTTATCACCAAAGAAAACAAAACAAACCTTTTGGCAGTGGCACGTTCCACTATTACTTATTTGTTAAGCGGACAAGCTTACGTCATTTATCAGAGCTCAGTAGACAGATATCAAATGCTCTCATGTCATTGGGGGTTATATTAAGGTCAGATTCATTAAAGCAAATCTTTCAGTGATAGCCAAGTATATGTGCATTGACTCAACAAACTTTGCGATATCAAGGCCATTACTACTCTTAAGTCAGTCAATCAGCAAACCATGTAAAACACGAGACTTTCTTTTAGATATAGAGACAAAAGAAATTAAGAACGGCAATGATGGACTTTGAAGTCCTTGCCATTTGGTACTTCATGCGAGTGGGGTCCGCTTACCCACAATACCTCGATTTCTCCATTGAAGTTTGTGGCAAACAAGACGTTTGACACTTCATTCTCAAAGTGTTTTGTTCACCGGTGTCAATCACACCAAATCTTTGTGATTGACATGGGAACTACTTTGAGCCGCATTGTTTGTGGACGGCAAGTTTTGCTATCAAACTTGATCTCGGGTCACATAAGGCCGAACAAATTAACTCACTTGCATCAGATTTCAACGGCATATCTAATTAAAGTGTGCCGACAGTGGTTTTTGTTTGAATGCAACTAGTCTTTATTTGAAACAGATGCACGTTTTTAAAACTACGGAAATACTGCAGCTAGATACCTCAAATATTACACGAACTTTTGGTTGGCTGATACTTTTGACAGATTATAATCACTTCTACTTGTGACATGTATGATGAGGAAAGGAAAATTGTGCCACAGCGTTAGCAAATGATGGCTTGTGTTATTAACAAATGCTAACTGCCAGTTTATCAAAGATTTTCAACTTTTTTTGTCCTTTTAATGACAACAAAACTGCTTTTAATTATTAGGCTGACCTAATTTATTTTGGACAAAAAAGGAAAGAATTGCACAGACGTGTTCATTTATGAATAATTTAATTAGAGGTTTTGATTCAAAGTTTAACTACAAAAAGAGACCTTGCATGTTTTGTGCGGTGCTATTGAGAATCAAGGGAGCTGGAGCAAACTAGACTGCCTTCATGAGTACATATACACGCACGAGAAGCAGTTTGCACGACATGCGCTATAATTTGCACATTTTTCACAAAAGAATGGAATGAAAGGAGGGAAGGCTGGAAGGCAGTTTGGGAGAGAGGGAAGTTGTGATAAATGGAAGGGGTTTTCCCTAAGGCGCCAGAATTTTCACCGAGTCGGCGCCTTTTGCACTTTGTAGGTGTGATTTATTGCTGATCTGGTGCTACCTACTTTGCGATTATCTCGTCAAGCTAAAGGACCACCCCTCTGAATTCTCCTTTAAATGCTGAAATGCAAAAACGAGGTAAATGCTTACTGGTGGAGCAGTAAGTACACCCGATTAATGAATGGGGCTTGGGAGACTCGACGCCGTACATGCGTAAACAATCAACTTTTAACTACAAAAGTTACATTACGTGATACTTTTACCCTTGAGTTCAAAGGCATAAGCCTTTTATTGCCTAGTAGAGGCAATAACGCTACTTGCATTAGTATTCCTATTTTTTGCATTTAAAACTTCTAGGGTTGTGTAAAATCAAAGAACCTAGCAATTTGAAGCTCATTTTTGGACGAAAACATGCTTCTAAATTTGACATTTAAATGGGCATTTCGAAAGTAAAACACAGAACTCAGTCAAGGGATACTCAAAGTACAACACTAAAACAATGTCGTAATCCCCTTTAAGTTCTGTTTAAAATTGCTACTTTATTGTTCTGGTATTCTGAAATTTGTACCTAAAAGCGAAATTAAATGGTAGGTTATCAGTTTGATCTTAGGGCGAAATCGGTTTCGGTGATAATGCGAAAGGTTACTTGATTACATCTACTCGTAAACGTCAAGAACTTGAAATTTTCTCCTTAACATCTCTTTGCATATGCAAGGAGCATAGTTTGCTGAAGTCAATTTTTCACTAACAACAACTAACACGCCAATAACTAAACTTTAGTTACCAATGTATAAAAGTGGCTTTTTTGTCCTGACCGTAAACTGCTTATAAAACGGTACCAGAAAAAGTCAGCGCAACGTGTCGGTGTAATTATCGAGAATACAGCCCTGTAAGGAAAAAAAGTTAATATTTTTAACGGAACATGGCAGATTTTTAACTTCTCGTACATTCTTTGTCAAATGTATACGTGGAATTAGCGGGTTCACAAGCTTCTACCCAAATGTTGCAAGACACGTCACAAAGTGGTCGGGGACCTTTGCCGCATATTAGTTGCGCCGGCCTCAGACATGACAAATAGGACGCCACATTTACGTGAAGGTGAATAGAGGAATTTACGGTTAGACAAAATGGTAACTACTTTGATGCTGCAGAAACTACAAAAGTTTCTTATTCACTAAGTAGCAAGTTGATCCCTCTAACGTAACCTAAAGATGGCTTTGGTAAGATGGTAAAAAATGCCAAATAATTTATTTTCTTATCGATCCATGATATCTTTTAAGTAATCTTCAGTTAGATGATAAAAAGGCAAACAAAGTCTGGAATACAATAACCTTGCAAACCTAAAGAAATTCTTTGTTGGGTAATCATAATAAGGCGGTGCGGTCTTTTGTCCAATTCGAGATTATCTGCCATATAAACTTTGAATTTGTCTCTGGAGCTGTAGAAACGTCAAGAATTTGGGGGGAAGTTTGACGGCAGAGCTTAAAAGACGTAATTTTTGTGGCAAATTACAACGGGGAAAACGATTTAAATTTCACTGCTAGCTCTCCATATGGTAATTCCACTTCCTCGGGATTATACGATTACATGCAAAATGTGCAGTTCAAAATAGGGAAAAAAATATGGACTTCCCAATTATGTGTCTTTTTAGGGCGGATTCATTTTAGTGGATATATAAGTGTGTTGTTGCATATGCAAGAATCGAAATGTCAAATTTTTATAAACTAAACGTGCTCCTCTGTTACCTTGCACAACGTTACAATTAACAGAGAGCAATTAATAATATGGTTCTAGGACTAGTAAAGACGACATGTAGGGTTGACAGGTCATGAAGGTGAGACGTCACAGTACTTATTTGTCAGCACGCGATCACTACTTCTTAGCTTATCTCCACCCTTTTTCCATCCTTCATCCGCCTACTTCTCTCCCCCCTCCCTGAAAGAACATCACTCAACACACTGACCATTAATTCTACTGTCACATGTCAAGGCTGCTAGTGAAAGTCACCTTTCTTCTGCCAGGCAGTCAGTCATTCAGTTAGAAAGAGGGAGAGTGGTAATGTTGGGAATGCTCCCTTCTCAACATCCAGACGACTAAAACACCAAGTCGGTCAATCAATCGGTGAGCAGTGCCCAGTTAGTGAGTCTCTATAACCCCTCCCCTCACCCTCACAATTCCCCTCCTTTGCGCTTGCTATCAATCAAAGGGGAAGGAGGAGGAAGAATGCAGTAGTCGGGCCTGCATCATTCATGTTGGAGTAGTTCCTCTGTTCTGCAACTGCAGAAGATAAACGACAAAGCGTTGAAAACTTCTGCTTTAAAAGTATTTGTGTGAGAGTTCTAAGATTTAGTGCCTTTTTTATAAATGAATTTTATAGGACAGGAAATCAAATTTTTTAGCATATCAAAAGCACATTTTGAGATGCATCCAGCAGATGATATCAAAAAAGTTTTGTTTTATTTTTGCCTTTTTGCCCTTATTTGCAACATCCTAAATGGCCATTATCCCCGTTTTCTTACATTTATAGGGATTATTCATACCTTAAAAGAAATAAGAGAATCCACCAAATTTAGCATAATTCATTAGGCAAATTTCATCACAAAAATTCAAGACAATAGAAGCCACTTAACACGATGTAAATATTAATGTGTATAGGTCTATCCTCACTGTGTGGTTTATGATGTCTTCTTCAGCCTTCAATTCATTTTCAGCCAGCCAGTATAGCCATTTTAATGGGATAACAGCCTGCTTACTGTTTCAAAAAACCTAAAGGATGTGCGCAAATGGTAAAACCCAGAAATGAACTGCATTTGCTTGATCCTGCCAACAAATCAATCAGGTGTGGGTGAAAGTGAGGAAGGCTGCCCATTATTTTGTTAAATAATCAGAGGTTGACTGTCGAAAACCTTTCGTTATGTTTAACAAATGTATAGAATAGTTGGCTTATACGTTCACCAAGTGGGAAGGCACAGAAGTAGAAGTTAAGTAAGTGAATGCCATTTGTCACGCACCAACAGATAAAGTTGAGCTTCGGTGACCCTTATTTTTCCCTTCTCCAAAGATATATAAACGTGCCATGTGTTCCTTACTTGTTTGCTGACTGACTGGCTAAACAACTTGGGTTGAGAAACGGGGTTTTGTATGGCAAAATTTATTAAGCAAACAAAGATACCATTGGTCATTTCAAAGCGATCCGTCCACGCTTCTAATGCATATACCTATGTGTGTGTGTTTGGGTGTGAGTGAGTTTAAGCTGTGAATTTTTGATGAAGGCTAAATTGGTTGGGCTAAGACTTCCATGTAAGGCGTAAGGCGACTCACGCTTTCAAATGAGGAGGGAGTAGTGCTTTATTCCTACCCTCTTACTCCGTACTCTCTCAGTAATGGGTCTCCAAAACGTCATCATTTTTTCATGATATCAATTAACCAAATATAAAACAGAAGTTGAATTCAAGGGTTTACACCCGTGTTTCCTTGAGAAAAAATTGTAGATTAGGGAGGAACAGGATAGATATCGAGAAGCTTGATTTTGAGATGGAGGAATAATTATCTGAGGTACAAGGATACACTTCCGGCTAATTAAAATCTGTTTTCTTGGAGTTTGGATAGTTCAAAAATTCAATTTTTTCTTAACCCTTCCGTGGTCATTCTTCATTGATTCATCCATACACAACAGGTATCATCCTTCAGTGGAGTTTAAAATTAGTTACCGACGAAATGAGGGTTGTGAATCCATTTAATTGGTTTGTTTACCACTGCCACTAATGTAGCTCTCCAAGTCACTCTTGAAGACATGATATAGCGCATCAGTTTTTTAGATTTACTAACGTCACAGAGGATGGCCAGAAGGCTATAGAGCCAGGAAGATAACAGAAATAGAGGAGAATGAAGACCACGTTAAGGCAAATATATCTAAACGGACACCGTTTTTTCTAGTGAGATGACTTAAATAGAAGTAATTTTAAAGAAAAAAATTTAGCTTATCAAAACCAAACCAAATTTATTAAACGATTCCAATGTTTCCAACTGACTTGCATGTAAAACTTTGAATTTATAGAGGGAGACGAAGAAAGGAGGGAGCTGGATGAAATATTTATCAACCTCCTGATTAATGACCCAAGGCACAAATTAATCACCATCACAATGACGCGCCCAACCGTGGGGGTCCTTTGGCCTGTGATATTTCCGCTAAGATGGCAGGCGCAAAGAGGGAGGAAAAATTAATCGTCTGTCAGACATTTTGCCTAAAATCTAAGCAGAATCTTCACGCTATTATCAATCATTTTATGGGCACTTAAGTGATAAAATTATTAGGAAGCGGATAGCAGTAGGGTGCACATTTGCTAAAATTTACATTTCTTGTCGGGATCTAGTCACGTTCTTTTTTTCTTTTTTTAGTAAACGTGGTATCTCCGTAATGATAACTTCCATAACTGTTGTCTTTCACTTTATCTTTGACTTTAATATAAAACTCCAGTTACATCTCCTAATGTATATGCAAAACGAGTCTCGATGAGATGTTTAAAAGAACTATCAGTAATTGTTATTTACCTTTTAATGTTGTTTCGCTTTCCTTTTACCTTTTGCGACTCATCATTGCTTTAATTAGTAAACAACTCCTATTAGGCCACCATTGCTCAAGTTTTGAGTTACCCAACGGGACTTACTTCGCCAACATTGACGTTTCTAATGCATCTTTGTAAGATTGGTTGTGCTCGCTTGCCTCCCAGCTTTAGATTCCCTACTTTACTGCGGGTCCTGCCTAATCGGATGAGCACGGTTTTTTATGTAATGTGTCTGGCCGTCGGGATACGTTAGATGAATTGCAGCAATTTTTAAAGCCAACGCATAATTTTACGCACGTTTAAAGTATTCGCTGTCAATTACATTTGTCAGGTGGTCAAAAATTTTGTGTAACTATCTTAGTAGTTCTTTGCAATAACCTCTGTAACTTTCAAGATGGTGCAAAAATGAAATTAATTGCATACGCATATTTTAACACATAAATCTGCATTAAACCATCACTTCAATGTTCCTTACTAAGTCTTTTACAAGTTTCCTGCCATATTTATTGAATAGCACTTAAAAAAGAAAGGAAAAGAAAGTGACATATAGAATTTGATCCTGTTGAAGGACCAAATTTATGCCGCCATAGACAGCCACATGACAACAGTGAGACAAACAAATTAAAAAAGAAGTGCCCACCAGAAACTTAGATGACTACACCTGGCTTATAATCCTGTAGCGAAATGTCTCATAAAATTAGAATCAGCAAATTTTGGGAGGACTGCAGATCATGGAAATACTAATAATCCTTTCAAAAAGTAAAGTATCAAGAAGCCTTTAGTATTTATTAAAAGGTAAAAGGCAGACTATTAACAAGGCACTTTCATATCTAAGCCATAGATTTTTCCTTAACAGATGGCATAGTCGATAAAGCAGATTTTGGTCGCAAAGC
Source organism: Echinococcus granulosus (assembly GCF_000524195.1). NCBI lineage: Eukaryota > Metazoa > Platyhelminthes > Cestoda > Cyclophyllidea > Taeniidae > Echinococcus > Echinococcus granulosus. The sequence continues at coordinate 696,542 of NW_020170400.1, forward strand.
AGTTTGTCATTATTGCCGGATCTGATGGACATTTTGTGCATTTGCGTGAGTTTTCCCCGCCTATTAGAGCAAGTCAGAGTGGTGCTACGACGTCGCCAATCATGTTCGTCTTGACAGACGTAAATAAAATGAGGAAATTATTTACAAAAGACACAACCTGATGTGAGCTTTCAGCCGACTTAAAATCGCCTTTATTAAAGGCCAAGTTCAACAAATTTTGTAATAGTCAAAGATGCACTTTTCTAAAACTAATGACCTGGCATTAGTCATATTTCGTTTGGTCTCACTTTCACTTTCCTATAGTCCATTCTATTTCGCATACTGTTATTTAATACTAGTATACCAAGTATGATATTCACCACTTCGTGATCATATAATCGGAAAATGAGAAAGCTGGGGCAGTACCTCCCTCCTCTTTGGAACCCAGTGTATAATCCTTCCCACGGGTCTGTTTCATGGAATGAGGCCTTGAACCGAGCTATCCTGAGGTCGAGAGGTAGCACTGATTTGGTGCTTTGTTGCGTGGTCGTGGAGGAACAAGAATCTCACCTGCTTCTGAAGAAGAGGTTATTGCTCTTCGCCTTCAGTTTGCATCTTGTCGGCAATAAAAATAGGCGGTAGATTCGACCGCCTGACCGTGAGTTTGTGAGTTATTAGTAGTGAATAATTACAACCACTGTCAACCATGCACAGAATTCAAGAGGTTAGCTAACGAGTGTCGCAGAAGTGTGAGTTTGGTGATGAATGGATCACTTGGTGATGACCAGCGATATAGTCGTTTGCTCCACAAATGTTGGAGCACAAAGGCCATTTCTCCTAACAAGTCAGTCAGTTAGTTTGTCAGTCAGTCATTCAATAAAGAATGAGTAAGCGGAAAGGGCGTTTTTCGTATCTAGGAAGAGGTGAATGATCATTGTTATCTGCCCGTATGCATAGCTGTCACTACTTTTCCTTTAATTTAAACCAATTAACGGAGTTATTTACACCTCAAAATGGGCAGAAGATTTACTATAATTACTATAAATAGAGAGTCTCCCACAGCGTGAGTTAAGTCTATCAATGGAAAGATAGAATGTAGAACTTTTGGGAGTGATCGGTCCACTACCGCATCTCCGTAAGGCAGAAGAGTTCATATCTCATGCATCACGATTTACCATCGTTTTAAGACATGACTTTTGAAATGACTGGGAGGTAGCAGAGTACACAATGAGGGCTACAATACCCAAGTAATGACCTCTCATATTTATGCTCTATGCTGCATTCACCTAAATAATGGCAGGCATTTACCGAGTTCTTCAAGGTTCCAACAGGTGACTCTATCATGCTATATCAGAAAGTGGTTTAAAAATTTACAGGCATCCGTTTTATACATTCGTGTTAATTATTCACTATTTTAGGCCCAAACCCGTATCATTTATTCATTTTTTTAGATTATGCCATTATTTATTTGATTTCACTCAGTCTAGAAATGACTTGACCGGAATTTTGTGCTCACATGTTTTTCAAAACTCGTTCACTAATAGAATGATGAATTGCAAGATTAGTTATACAAAGACTTTAACGGAACCATGGTTGTTTTAGTTACTTCCTTAAATACCATGTGTCAATGGCCATAGCCATCAGTCTCTCCCTTAGTGGATTCGGAACACCTCGTTGGTACTAGGACTGAGCCCACTAGACGTTAAAGAAATAATTTATAGCCAAATAAGTTCATAAGATAGCTTTTTTTAAGGAGGCTCATAAAAGAAGGACTATAAAAGGGGGGTCTCTACTCGGAAATCACTCCAGCTTTGTAGTCAGGAAGCCACTTTCAACTGAAACTACAGCAGACTTATCACAGAGGAACAGATACAAAAAGCTCGACTTGTAAAGCTACTGTGAAACACAGAATTCGCTTTTAAATAGACGTTCCTCTAAGTGGCGATTGGCGAATGGGACGTGCCCATTGGAGAGCACTGTCCGGTCCTGCGCAGCTTGAAGATAGTTGATCGTTTCCTTTAGATCTAAAGCCACTAGAATAAGTGAAATTAATAAATGACGTCAAGCTCAAGTTCTTGTCTTAAGAGTGTATTAAACACGACTGCTTTAAAAGACCACCCATGTTTTTGATGACAAATACAGGCGGGTAATCTTGGTGAGAATTGGTGTGTGAATGACTGACACCCAGTTAGGGTAAAAAAGAAAAGTTGTGGTATGTGTGCAATTGGGTGTCACATAACATGCATAAATTGATGACAGTGCCTAATAAAGACTGTCATCACATTCTTTAGTTCTTTTAAAGCATAAAAACGGGCTTTTTGTCTACCTGGCTGACTGACCGGCTAATAGTGATCCACTGACCGGTAGACTAACTAACTTGCAAGGAAATTGGCCTTCGCGCTCCAACATTTGTAGAACGAATGATCATATCACTAGTTATCACCAAATGATCTACTCACCAACAAATCCAGGCTTTTCAAACATGCGTCAATTCACCGCTTGAAGACTGCACATAGTGTTTTCGTGGTAGATTGTTGTCACGAGTGTTCACAACGCTGGCTCACTTGCTGAAGGTCGAGTAGCTGTACCTGCCACCCATTTGTGCTCTCGATGCAATGCAGCTTGATGGCGTGGAGTAATAGACTCCTTCTCAGGAGCAGACAGAATTTGTGTGTCGGTGGAATGAGATTCCTGTTCTTCCACCACAACTTGGTAACACAATACCACAACATATCCTTACCATATTGGGATAGCACTTGACACCTAAGGACATTTTTCGATCATTTCGTCAACGTTTACTCCACACTAGCTCCTTGACACATCTTCTGCTAGTT
>NW_020170400.1:699454-708817 GCF_000524195.1 Echinococcus granulosus
CCACTGTACTAATCTTCCTGTCCGGTCAGACAATAATAATCTGATGGACGGATTGCTTTGACAGGCAGATTTCCCATCAATTATGCGTCAATTAATACGACGTCTGTCATCCCTAAGGATGAATATCATAATGAGAAGGATTGTTGACTTTTTTCAAAAACTTGATATACTTGCCTACCAGGCCACGAACTTACTTGCGATTGTAAGATTAGTGAACTGGTGTGGAAACACGATATCCGTTTGAATTTTTTGTACATTCAAGCACGCTCTTCATTCTCCTCCCTTTGGTTAAAAACCTAGTGATTTATAGTCCTGGCCTCCTTTATAGTTCTCTCATCCCTCTTATACACAAACATATAACTTTTCAAATTTCATTAAATGGATAAATTTAAATAAATCCCACAGAATAATGGCTCAATTATGATGAGGTGATAAAATTGGCCCAAACCTGAAGATCTTCCGATGCCACTGAGCAATACAAACTTCTCAAGTCTCAACTTTTCCAGTAACGGGATGAAATGCAATATAAACCAGAAAGACCTAACCCTGGTAATTTTTGTTCCCGTCTCTATTAATACTCTCGGTCTGTTTAGATGTCTGTCTCAGGCTTATTCTCCAGCAGAGGTAGAACTAGGATGAGGTAGCAACTCTCCTTATTACACCCTTTTGAGCTAATCTTTCGCCTTCAGATTGACCAGTCTTGATTGTTTTGAGGTATTTTACTGTATAAAACTCTGTTTGCATCGAGTAAGCTTTTAACAGGCGAACTTCTCTGTCTGCGATCAAGCGCTGTCCTCCAGAGGATGAAATTGAGTGCATTTCGCAGAGGTGTGTACATTCACTTGAGGAATGTTGCTTTACCTAATTCATTCCTCATCACAAGTCGGATAGTAAACAGAGTCATTAAACAAATCCCGCCCTTTCATAAAGTGGAAAAAAACAAAGAACGAACTGAAAATTACTGAAGTCTTTTATTATCAATTAACGCATAATTTCCAGACTCAAATCAATTGTTGGAGGAAGAGTCTTCCAGACCGCTTCATTCAGCTCCCGTACTTTTTTTCAAATGCTATCCAAGTCTTACGAAGGGTTCTTGTGGCATTACAGCCGAGCAAAAGTCCACCCGTAAAGTGGACGAACTCGCGTCACACCAATCACTTTCTCCAAGGATCAGCAACTCGAAAAGGACAAAAGAGAAATTCTAATTAACCAACTTTTCTTCCTTTTCATAATGTTACCTGTCGCTCTGCACAAAGCACCTTTTCGTACCTTCAAGTTTACCTCTATGTAAGTTACCAACAACGACATCCTCATTTTAACCCAAAAAAACTAGAATAAAAGCGCATTTATTTGGGAAAAGTCCCCATAATCTTTTGAGCTAGCTAGTACACTAAAGTATGAATATTCGAAAATAGAAAGCAGCTTAGATTTCAACTTTATTGCTAATTTAAATTAATGTCGACATTGAAAATTTACCATCAAAGGGACACGAGTTTTGCCTGCACACACACACACACACAGACTGACGAAGTAATTAATCATACTGACGCAGCTGTAAAATTCTATCTCCCCCCAGTGACAATTAATCAAACGCACGGAAACGGAGCCACGATTAAACGCCGTCGGTCTGACAGTTGGCACTACTGATTGTCTTGAGCGGTAGCTAAGTTTATTTACAAAAATGTGTGTAAGTGCATTGCTTTTACTGTTAACGGAAGTGAAAAATAGAGGTACTCTCAATTTCCAGTCACTAAGACAACAAACTTGTGAGTGATTATCATCCAATCACTTATCAAAAAGGGAATTGATTGAATCACCACTTCTAAGTTTACACAGCTATTATCTACAACCGGTAAGAGAAAAGTAAGTCCTAAAATCTAGAGGCATGAGTAAAAGTAGATAGTTTTGCAGAACTAATTAACGTTGCATTGTATCGCAGTGAAAGCAAACCCTTCAGCATTGAGACCCGAGCCTGTTAAATAACGTTTAAGGACAACTTCGTAAGTAGAGTATATTTCTCAAATCAAGTTGACTTCATCAAACACTGAAGTAGCCTTCAAATGTAAGGTGATTGAAGGCAAAAAAATTCTTGAAACACATTTCTACACCTTTTAACTGGCCAGATGAACATCCATGGACGTCTCGGGAATAACCTTCTTGACACGACGCGGGCCATAGAGGAGAATGTAGGCACTATGGTATTCACCGCCCCCAGAAAGTTTCAAAATATCTTCTTCATCCACTTCGGACACCTTTGTATCGTCCAATTTAAACCATTTGCCTACAGGCCAGAAACAGTAAGAAATAAATAAAGAGAATAAGCATATACTAAGTTGGAGAACAAATGCAGACCTTTGCGCTTAACCCAAGCAACATAATGACCCATACTCATGCGGCCCTGATGTGAAACCACACCCTGCAATTCATAAAATCCCGTATTATTTGATCCAAGGTCATCCCCCAACCAATAGGGGTCGTACAGTTCCGGATTGTCCTCAGGATTAGGTGGTTTCTCTGGAATGGTTCAAAATGCCGTTATGAGTAAATCAAAGAAAAAAGAGAATAGTATCGCATAGTAACCTTGTTTCGAAGCATTTGTGATTTTTCGGCTCTTCGCAGCCATCGCTTCAGCATCGTCTTCAGCACGAGCTTTCTCACGTTGGGGTAATAGTTTGGCTTGCAGCTCCTTGGTGCAGAACTCGAAGAGATCCAAGCTCAAGGGAAACTTGACGTCCTTTAAGATCTATTGTGAGGCAGCATATCTACTAATTAGGCTTAAGTATCCATTACGCTTACGATAAACTAACGTTATGGTTCACAAGGTCGAGATTTTAGGAAAACAGCATTTTATCGTAGGTCTTTGTAAATGCTCAACAAGGACAAAGAAAATTCAACTTTTACCATTGGACGTAGCAAAATTCACCCGGAAAATTGGTCACAAATGCAATTAATTTGCCAACTTGGAGTAATAACATCAGATAATCACACTATCACAACAATTCCAGAAGGCCTACATCTGAATGTCCCCATCCTTGACAGGCCAAAATCCAATGGGGTGCATCAAATGAGCACCCAAGCAAATACAGTGAGCGAAAACACATGAACTGCGATGTATATCCACAAATAAACTTGAGACAAAGGTGATGGGAAACGGCTCACAGCATGTAAATCGAAATTGCACAATTTAATCCAGTGATGAAATTAGGGAGATTGCGCAACAAAACCACAATTTCATCCCAGAAAAGTTGTGATTCAATAAAGTGACACAATGTATCTGGAACAATTAAATCATTTATGATGTCTTACATTATAAACAAGATGGTCTATCAGGGGAAGCAATGATTCAGTCGACTCTAAACAACAACAAACGGTGATTCAATACATAAACTTTAGTTAAATATAAGCAAACGCATTGAAGTGATGAGTGAGAAGATTTTATAGCGCTCCACACGACAGACGACTTAATGCTTATAACCATCCCAGAGTTGGCGCTTAAAGTAGAACAGTGAAGTCCGTCGAATTATGCAACAAATCACAAACTAATCCATAGGATACGAAAAAATGATTTATTAAATGAATGAGAGCAAGAAAGTTTGGTAAGTGAGACCATTCTCCCATTATTCCATCAGAACTAATAAACAACGGGGAGGAGACATGAAAAACAATTGAACACCTTCCCTGAATGAAGTGACAAACAGGCTAATACACTGAAGGCTTTTATATTTAAATATATTCAGGAGCTTTTGTTCAATGGACTTTCGGAAGGCTTGTAAAACCCCTTATACACCACAAAAGTCTGCGAAAAAACACTTTGATCTGTGACGTCACTGACAGAGCGCACTTGGCAGATAATGTGGCACAAGCCTACTGTATTGGTAAAGGTTGAAAAGGTGCTAAGATAACCGAAAATTAGTCATGGTAGACGACAGAACAGTATAGTATTAAGAGAGCTGAAAGAACAGTCGATTATATATTGAGGTCAGTATTCCTACAAAACATTTGGTTGAACAAGGCTGAAATGCGAGAAAGCAACTAATTTGAACGACGAATTTAATACAAAGACGCTTCATTGATTCCGTCAAAAACAGAGGCCAGACACGAAACAAGATTTGCTGATTCAGAAAAAAAATAGACAAAGATAAGACGCTATAAAATAATCATTTATCATAATTGTGGATTCTTTCTATCACCATTGGATAGATCTAAATCATCCTGCTCACCTTGGCATTAACCTTTTCCTTCTCTTTGTAAAAGAATCGCATAAATTGGATGCACAAATAGCCAGGAAGGCGAGAGATACGTGAGACCTTCTTGTAGACCGCCTCACGGCCTAAAGTGGCGGAATTCTTTGTCAGCGTTCCCTCCAAGCCGTTGCGAATGCCGGTGTGCAGATACTTCACATCTGATAGGGTTAAAAAGGTCACTCAGTAAAAGGAATACATGTCAGCATCAGAAAATCAGAATAGAGCTACCTTTAATGATAAAACAGGATAGCTGAGAAAACGTGTCGACAGCTTCCTGTGGAGCCTCCTCTTCACTCTCCGTGCAGGTTAGTGTGGAGACTAGGGAGCCAGTGAGATATCGATCTACGGGATTCCAACCTGTCGTTGTGCCAAAGGATTCAGGACAGGGCTATGAGATAAAATTGATGATACCATTTTAACGCCATGGTATTCTTAACAGGCTTGTAACCTCCCAGACCTAGGAGCACCATTTCTTCAGCTATAACTAGGCTCCACAGTGACGATTACAGTAAAGTCGATAAAATAACCCACATTTCTTCAAATAGTTATTAGGCAGAAAAGTCATGGAAGAGGGGAGTCAAAACCATTCTCACTTCCAGCAGATGCTCAAAATTCAAGCCCTGCACAAAAGAGCGAGATCGAATAAGTGTCCTCTCGGTATTAACAGCTTGATCTCCTGCCGAGACCAAGCCTGCCAGTCTTTATGTGCACCAAACAAGTAGGTTTTACTACGTCATCAGGATTGATTCAAAGCGCCAAAAAAAAAGAAAAATATGGCCTACTGTCGGAGACGAAGTCATAACCTTTGCATCCGCCGACAGCTGTTGCAGAACACGGATGATTTCAACCCAGCACTCGTTGGCATCTTGCTGTTGGTAGATCGGTTCAACGTTGCCTTCCGAAGTCGACGCTTCGGCATTTGCACGCGTAGCGAATTGTGGAAAAGCAGACTGGAGTGATTCGAGGAAAATGAGCGGAAAAATAGGGGAAGAAGAAAATGCGAGACCGTTGAAGATCAAACGCAAGGCAGTAACCATGTCCTTTAGCTTTTGTGGCAGGGAGTCATCTAATTGTAGTGGAGCTCTAAGAGGCAAAAAAAGGAGGGTCGTAAAAGACAGATGAGAAATACCTCTGAATGAAAAGCCTGATTTCTGGAATAGTGAACAGGAGCTGAAGTGCGCTATTCATGTAGCAAGTGTTGCCAAGGTTTGCCATACCGATGGGAAGCCTTGGCACATCTGAATGGTCTGCTTTTGGTGGCATTAAAGGTGTAATTAACCCTTCGACGACAGGTTTTGAAGTGATGCTAGCGGGCAACTCTTCTGCTGAACCCATTAACATTACGGTAGCACCCTAGCAAATAAGAAATGGAAGAAACGAAGCGCACATTTCTCAGCTTTATCTGGCCGTAAGAAGTATCGCCAAGAAGACCACCAGGCATCATCACTTTTTGACGTTCAGGTGGAACACCGGTTAGGGAAAACAGTAGGGCCTTGAAATCTTCAGGAGGAGAGTCAGTATTGACCTCGACGTCATTAAATTTCTGCGAATTCCATTTTACATTAACTAAATTCCAGTCACATCTCAAAATCCACATACCTTTGAAGATTGGCATGACCAAAAATAAGGAGGCTCGAAACCAACAGGCACTTAAATCATCAAGGTAAAAAGCATTCTCAGTAAGCAGTATGCTCGAAAGGAAGTATTCAGGATTTACTCAAATATGACCTTAGTTAACCCATCTGAGAACATGCATTTAAAATGTCCGAAATAATTGTGCTAAAAATGTGTTTAAAAAGACAGAATGTTTAAATCATTGTAGAAAACAAAATATCTAACAAAAGGTCCTACATCCCTCTTTGACCCAAGCAGGAAATGCAGGCTACAACATTAAAAAAAATTTAAAGCAAGAGAATTGGGATTTATATATCTTAATTAGTTATTTCAAAAACGCATAGCAATGCCGCATATTTGCACAGATTCAAGAACCTTAAAAAACGCCAGGAGGTTGCAAGCTTCAGTTTATGTCAGTTATAGATAAGTTAAAAAATATCATGAAGGCCATGAGCAGCATTGTAATCATTTCGTAGTACCCTAAAAATAAATTGCCTAAATTTTTTAGAACCGAGGTTTATGTTTAGACTTTTTGCAGGTATCAACTTTTTTTAGTAGTCACACTTTTATTGCGACCAAGGTCTCAATTTGTTTGAAGTGTCTGAATAACAGCGCGATGGTAAAATCTGCCCAAGGAAGCAATTTCCATTGCTACTAGAGACATTCTTCTGCTGTCATAAATCAAGATTACTATGTAAGATCTTTTAAGTAGTTATTTTATCTTTTTTTGTTTTTTAACAAGGTCTTTTAACATTCTATTTGCAAACAACTTCCTTTTGAATTTATTAAATTTCAACAAAATGTTGTTTAATCGTTGGTTACGTTGTCGCTTATCTTTTTTTGGGCATGTTGTAAATGATATACATTTTGTTCAGCTTATGATGCTTTGTTTGTGCCAAGCTAGATCTATAAATCGTTTTTAGTTTCTGATTGAGGTATGCGTTTAAAACTTAAAAATCTTCTTTGCTATCTAAAAACTGTTCTTGAATTGGCGATTTGCTTAATTTTTCAATTTATGTTGGACCTATTAAATTGGTCAAGAACAATTATCTTACACTCCTGACGCCGACATCTAATTCGAGTTAGTATGCCTCCGTGACTACTTTCTATTGATTCGTATACGTTTAAAAAAAACAAAAAGTATGTATTGTGCATTAGTTACTATTTTAGATTTGTAAAGTTGAGCCTAGTTTGTATTTCTTATTTTTAGTATTCATACTTTGTACATGCAATTATTTTTTTAAGTGACATGATTCATTTAGCCCAAATTTGGCAGCAAATTCTTGGGAATTGCGGCGCTCTCCAGTGCATTATAAAGTTATTAACCTAATATGTATGTATAATGCAATCTTTTTAAATTAATTTACATCCTTAAGACGTTCGTTTTCGATGTTATTAATGTAGATTTCAAATTGCTTTTTCGACTGGTAATGTAGGAAGCTCATCGTTTCCAAAAATAGACATAAAATTCACGAAAGAAACCAAATTTATAGTGTTATGACGTTGCTAAGAGCACTAAATCAAGCGTTAGTTACCTCTCCCCAGTGCCAATTTGAAGACCTGTTATTGCACAATCCGCCAATAGCGGCTACAACAGCACATGGGTAAAAATGACTCAGTTCTTTTTACATATCAGATCAAGCCCAAAATCTGGTATTTTGCTTTGCAAATTTTATTAAATTTTGGTAAAATCTGTCTATAAAATGGAGTTTTACCACCGAATTCGCTGAGACTTTCATGCCATTAGTCCAGTTTCTGGATAGGACTTTACCAGGAGGGTGCTCGCCGTACCATACTTTGGAAACCCAATAGTATAATTACTTTCTCTTGTCACTGAGTCATATCGGTCTGCAATGCCGCTATGGTCATTTTTTGTGTCGGAAACAAGAACCTGCCTAACAGCGTTAAAATACTCACGAAAATGCGTACAGTCGATTCCGCAACGCTTCCAGTCAGTCATTTGTCCACTCACTCATCAATTGATTCTCCCAAAAGATAAGTGAAAAAATCAGAGGATAATAAGGATCACATGACAGAATTAAGTGCATTGCTTATTGTGCTGTATAAGGCAATTACGTGATGAGATTTTCAAGGCACTTACTAGCGAGGGATTAAAAAATAGGTATTATTCTTTGAGCGTTACTTGCGCAGTGCCTTGATAGCAACTAAATTTCACACTTCATATCCATTTATGCACAAGCTTTGCAAATTACGGGGAGTGATTCTTTGAGAATAAGAAAATAAAAGAATTTTTCTGTGGTCTAGTAAATTTCCTTATTTGTTAATGACCGATTTTAAATTTCTAGGCAAATCCATTAACTTAGAAAATGATACTCTGAAATTTAAGCAGTTTGTATCTTTAAGCACGACTACTCTCTGATTTGCTGGACAGTGATTTTTAAAAGTGCGCTTTATGTCTTTTAGTAGATTTTCATTTGCTCCGTCAAAAAGGAAGTTTCACTAACTGGCATAATATAATTTAGCGTTTTTTACAAATATTTGGGGATGATATTTCCCCAAAACTTGCGTATATTTCCTTTTATAGCCATGTGGGTTTGAAAGCACCTCGAAAATTAGCTTCTCAATGCATTTTTTTTTAATCACCCGATCATGATTATGTAGCACGAGGCAAAGTCGCATGTGGTAATAATTAATGGTAACGGCGATGAATAAGGTTCCTTGGAAGATGCATGAAAGGCAACCTTCTGGAAAGGATAAAACTCAGATGCATTCAAATTGATACAAGAACGTAATGCATGCATTGGAAATTAGCATTTCAAATAATTTTTTGTGAACTACCTTAACACTACTAACATACTATCTATCTATCATGGTACGAACCTAATTACCTAGTTCATAGTACAGAACAGAAATATGAAATTTTGGTACCCTGTTAAATCTAAAGTGAAGTTTTATTTAGCTGGATGAATATCTTATGGATGCTGTGTTTCCTTGCTTCCCTCAAGTCGTTGCTGTGATCCACCCGAAGATATTTCACTTCTCCTAAATGAATACACCCTATATAGGCTCTGAAGGCTAATTGATCGAGTTTATAAACAAGAAAACCCTTGTTTGTAGTATAGACAACCGTAAAATGAGGAAGGATACCACATATGTTCCCTACTGTACGCAACTGAAAGAGTTCTACACAAACTCATTCAACGTCAGTCTCAGTCCTTTTATTTTGTAAAATTGAATCAGCCACATTAAATGATTCGAAGATTTAGTTATTACTTTGTTGTCCCTTCTAAAATGACTAATCCTAAAGTAGGATATTTACTAGCGAAGAAATGACAGATCGAAGTTGTGCGTACTTAAGACCACTTTTGCCTTTCGGAAACTTGGGCGGCTCGATGGTAACAAAACCAGATTGATTTATACAAAAAACTAACAAGTTCTGTTTAATAACTAGTTTAGTATCTACATTGTCTTTAAAAGCGCTGTTAGGCACCGGAAGTCCGCGAGCCCACTAGTGTATGGACCTCATGTAATCCACGTAGTCAAA
>NW_020170400.1:708917-714827 GCF_000524195.1 Echinococcus granulosus
TTTTACATTTTGGACAAAAATAAATACTTTGGGTGTATTTTAAGCCTTAGTACTGGTTTTACACTGGGTAACGTCATCACATACTAGTAGCACTTAGCCTTGACACTGTCTAATAGGAATTCTTTGGGAAAATTACTGATTGTTTTTACTGGTCAAGAATAACATAAGCAACGAGAGCAGTTGCAGCAGTTGGCTGCTTAACTAGACTTTGAAAGTCATACATGTAGTGGCGGTATTAAAACAGCTCAATTTTCTGTGTTAGCAATGGCATTTTCAAAGCGTGCAATATCAAGCGACCTTAAAACAATGACCTGAGGAAGCAAAATTCTGTAGGCCTTTAGTATGCAACAAATGTGTTAAGATGGTTTGCTTAATATGACTAAATAAATTTTTGCAGTAGATGTGATAGAACATTAGTAAACTCACAATTTCTTACTTTGATTATAAACCTTATGATTCATTTCTACACAAAATCTATTGCCAGTAGGGGAATCCTCTCCTTACTTACTTCCACTTTTTTCTTACTTTCACTTCTCCATTGCGTATTTTGCTTCCATTGTTATTGCATAATGCTGACACCACGACAAAAGATGGAGATGAAGCAGGACCATTCTCCCTTCTACTCGTATTGCAAATGACAACTTGAGTTGACTTAAACATTGGACAATCTTTTAAAAACCACCAGTTCTGTCTGTATTCAAGAAAGATTTCCCTGCACACCTCCAGGTTGCACCAGAATCTGTTTACTTGCTTGACCTTCGGCGAGAGAACTAAGCATAGCCATCAGCCGAGTCTGCAGCTAGAGGTACGCATATGCATAGTGTAGTGAGGGTGAAGTGGTGTGTGCCTTGTAAAAGTGCGTTGGGTGGTGAGTAAATCGTAGGAGATGACCCGTGATATTTCCGCTCGCCAAACAAATGTGGAAGCACATGAGCTACCCCATATCACAATTCAGTCGATCACTCATTCGTTCAGAGCGTTTGCCTAGATGGCATACAGTCCTCATTCATCACCAGTTTTCACATGGTACAAGAAAAAAGTGAAGAGCGATTTGACAGTCTTTGAGTCTCATCATCACCTCCCCACTCCTGTCTTGACGCCTCTATTCCAGCTGATGCAGGCGGCTACGACTTTTCACAGCCTTCACATCATACATTGCCCCATTGATTGGCACGCTGATTCACCATTGACGCGGCAATAGCAACACGCATATGCAGAGTCCTCCTTGCCATTATGCATCCACGTAGAAATTGAGCACTTCATTGCCAAAAACAGGCAAATACAACCACATTCTACATGGTGCAATCTGCTGTTCCAACCCCTCTATGGGCTTCATCGCAAGGTTGACGAGGGATTGTTGCGCTCACGTATTTGAAACCTGAAACAATTTCAACTTGAATCGTGCAACTCATAATATTCACGCAAGTCCATCCAGGCTGTCGACAAATGACAGCAGCATTCAATAGCAAAAAGGTGTTCAAAATTTTCGGCCAATTTGTGGTGTAATTTTAGGTGCCGTCGTTTCCTCCTCAAAAAATAGGTAGTTGGATACTACGGGCTTGTTTCTTGAATGTCCCATATGTACCTGATTTTACAAAATAAGTAATAAAGATAGAAAAACCTCTTTTAAAAGGATCAAAGTGTATTGGCAGAAAAGATAGGAGTTTCTTTTCAGGGCTGCCATTGTATGAGTGGTTTTCGGAGAATAAAAGAGGATATTTCCTATTTCATTTAGTCATATTTTTATTTTGAAGTTGTTTTGCGTTTTAATTTTCTCTGAGGGGCTTTTAAACGTGAATTTGGCATAAACTAAACGCCATAAAGCCAGAATGGCAAATGGAACCTGTGAGGGTTGAATACCTGCTTAGATAAGTGCATAGTTTAAACAAATGGGTCCAGGAAAATCTTTTGAATTTGTCGTTATGAAGTAGACGCTGGTTAAAAAAAACTTCCACGAGGTAGACCAGAAGGTTTGCTGTGGGAATAGTCAGTCCACTTAAATTCAGAACAGAGTAACACGTAGGCTGCTGCCGTCACGCATGTATGACACATGTTCCGTATCAGTTTATCACACTTACCTGAACCCAATTTCATTGCAAATATATTAGTAGAGTGCAGAAAACAATTGTTTTCTTAAACCAAATGTTCTTTGAGGGCAATTGGGCGTATTTTTGCCATGTTAGAGCAATGCGGCATCTTATCACTGGTGTTTAAATTTTTTACATGACTCTATTAGTAAGCGTTCTACGGTAACATTGCAAACAAAGGATGATTTTCTACTCGCCTAAACCACATCTTGGTTCTTGAAATACCCCCATAATGGATGTTTTTGGATTCTTCACGTCTCAGGTCGACTCATTTGTCAATAGGCCATTTAAAACAAGAGTTTGTAACGATCTTAAGCCTTGAAGGGCGTCTTGTATATCAAGCTCTGATTAGCAGTGATCTGTTTTCTCTTATGTTTATGCTAAGAACCCAGCCATTGCAGTCAACACCATTGCTCATTTTAAGGAATCTAGCCTGCCCATCATCAACAATAAAATGCTCAAGCCATCAATGGGGTTGCTATGATGAAAGTAGCTGATTAAAATGTGATAAATTTAGGGAACAGTTAAAAGAAATGATACCACCTAAAAGTTGGGAAGTTAAATTACAACTGATGAGTCAATGCATTTAAATTTTTAATTTGAATCCGGATATCAATTTTGAACTTGACTACTTTAATTGTATGCCCCACAAAAGTGATGAGATTTTAGGCTTTGTGATAGAAGAAAATCGGACTGTAGTATGAAAATTTTTTGTAGTTTTATACACCTTCGCCATGCCAAATCTGTTCGAATCGGCAGAACGATTATACAGGCGGATATCTGGAGGTAACCAACGCTTCAGTCGAAAAGCAGACTCCCGTTCAAACGATGGAGCAGCTCTCTCCTCTGCCAATCCCATTAGCGGTGCGACATCAGGGCCATGGAAAAATACTTCCTCCTGTGCCAACAGCTCATCAAATCTTGCTACCTCCACAAAATCCGAGTCCAATGATGTAGGTTGGGTACCCCATGTCCCGCCTCGTTTGCCACAGCCCCCCGGTGAGTTGACTGAAGTTTCCAGCCCAAGCGACAGCGGAGAAGGTGAAGGGTATAATTCAGCGTTAGCAAACCCCGCTGGGTCCCGAAATCAACGCCTTCGACAAAGTTTACAACGCGCTAAGGCTGCAAACTTTGAAATGCCAACTGATTTTCAAAATCGGTACCCTAGTGCTGAACACCTCTATTCACAAAATGCTGAAGCTTTTGGTGATGAAGAAGAAAGCAATGACCAAGACGAGGAGGATGAAGGTGGGACCTATGATGACCCGGACAGATGCATTGCTGATAAATTAGGAAGGGAAGAAGGCAATGAATCAGAAAATATGACTTGTGCTTTTGCATCATCGCAAGTCTTGCAGTCAAGGGCTGGAATCCGTTGGTCATCTGACCCACCGCAACCACTGGTAAATATTCTGCCAAAAATTCGACGTGGTCTTACTCCACCAAACACGGAATTTGTGCGTGCAATCTGTCAACGTCCGTCTTGTCGATGTTTGCTTCGTGGACACGATACACTAATGCTATTTCCACTTTTTGATGCAGTACTTTGCGAATCTACATGGGAGAAGATTAAGGAGAGTCAATCATTTACTGCCTCTTCTTCCTCCCGTTCAGCTGCTTACTTTCTGTCGCGTCTTCAGCATGTTCATTCCTCAGGTCCTTCGTCTGAAACTCAGGCAAATTTGATAATGTTTCGACAGTGTCGAGGATGGTACGAGGTAATGAATGAGAACCATGAACCTGTACCTCATTGGACCACCACAGAGGAGGTTCGAATGGCTAAACCTCCAACATTCCTTGTCCGCAGAGATTTAAAGTGTCTGCTGGCCCCGTGTGAGCTCTGGATACCTCACCAAATCAGCGACTTTGTTGGATCAAATTCAAACTCCGCTGACAATAATAGTAGTGCACCCCCGCCAATTCCCATTTCTTCAAAGATTGTAGTCGAAGCCGCAAATCCCAGGACGATAGCAGCAAGTACTCCCCATATTCTAAAGCCAGGAATGCTATTATCCTACGTAGACTATCTTCACGACTGTACTGTGAGTCGGGGAAAGAAGTTCAGGCAGATTTCATTGATTCTCGCAGTGGAGAAGCAGCGTTCTCAGCGTCAGGCGGAGACCCCTTCTGCACCCAGAAGACTCTTCTACATTGGTACGGAAGATGCTTCAAGTCAGGCCGTATTTCCTACCAAATTGGCACTGAGTCCTATAGCAGGTCCAGAAAATATTTCTGGTGTGCATACACTTTCCTCAGTCCTAAGAAAATTTCGACTCCCGCTGTCTATTGTTCCTGTTGCTGTTCCCGAAAGAAAACTTCCTTTGATAGGCAGCAATATAAGTAGTTTGAGCAATGAATCGGGCTCGACCAATTATGCCACAGCGCAGTCCTCAAAACCCGTGAATATCTTTCCAACAGTACCCGGAATTGTCTTTACTGAACGCAGTTTTATTCGTCTCCGGGGATTGCTGCGTGGAGACATTATGATTGTAGCACCGGTGGACGCCCCAGACCGATTTTTCCTAATCACCCCAACCCTGCTTCAAGATCACCTCTTCCAAATTGGATTCACAGAAGACGACAGGTATCAACGACTCGCCATTGGACATAAAAACCGAACTATCAACTTTATCTCAATGGCACATCCACGTGAGTCCCTTGAATATCTTCTCGTCTACCTCAAAAATATCACAAATCGTCCACGAGTCATATCGTCAGGAGGCAAAAATGAGAGTGATGGACGAGAACTGTGGGATCGGTTTAAGGCTGGAGTGTTGCAGACATGCCAGATTACTCCAGCAATGGCAAAAGCGATGTACGCCGAGAGTGGAAGGGATCCCAGAACTGGACCTAATTGTGATTTAACTCCAGAGGAACTGGAACTCATGTACGATGAGATGGATGATCTGTACTTTTTCACCCGAAATGGTTATTTTCCGCCAAAGTCACGACAAAGACGGTTAAGATCAACTTCGGGAGTCCAACAACAGCCACAACTACAGCAACAATTGTCGATGACATCATCGAAAACAACCGCCAGTGGAATGCCAGCAGAAGCTCTGAAAAATTCAGCTATTCCAAGTGCCGAGCAATTGTTGGCTGCTAGTCTCAACATCTCAACGTATAAATAAAGTACACAAATCCCATTGCCTTGTACATTTTGTCTCTTCCCCTAACTCCACTTCATAACTAAATAATGTGATAACCTCTCTCGACCTTGAAAGTGATAAAGCATGGCTGCCAAAATTGCTCTCTCTATCTCCCTTCCTCATTCAAGCCCCCATTTTATAAGTATTATTTGTTTGTTTTTGTTTCTTTTTCTACAATCTACTCTTTCATCCGTGTATTGCGCCTTGTTTAGTGTCAAAGAAGTCCGACAGTATAACTAGTCATGAAGTGGATAAAACCCATGTTTGGCGTACACATCTGCCACATGTACGCACTACATTTAGCTTTCAGATCTCGCAACATGCAACAACATGATTTGGGAAATGCTTCCCTCCATTGTCAAAACATTGCATTAACATCTTATATGCAGACCAATAACGAAATCCTGCCTATGTCCCATGATGTGACAACTTTGGCAGTGAAAGGACGTTCTGTCAATCCTACAGATGAGATTGTCTCTTGTGCGACATTACAACAGGTAATTTTTAGGTCATCCGGGATGAGAAACACGTGCGCCACATGTTACCTTAATGCTTGTAAAAATAAACGGTGTGACTACGGTCTAGGAATGGACAGAACCATTACCGCTAAATACGCGGCCCACAAGCTGATGCATAATCGTCTTCACGACAATTACATCACTTCATTGCATTTT